>NC_053028.1:173678180-173978180 GCF_003073215.2 Triticum urartu | reverse complement strand
CTGACGAACCATTCATCCTAGCCAATGATGTGGCACAGGTTATCTATGTGAAGGACATGTCTACCAAACCGAGAAAAAGAAAAGATAAGGAAGCGAATGCTTCATACGATGAGCCAAAGCGCCACATAGTTCTTTCAGGAAAAAGGGACATCGTGGGAGTGGAGGGCAAGACAGACATGTCTGAAGATTATGAAAAGTTTCATGAAATTCCTCCCTTCAATGTCAAGGCTGACCCAAGCATCCTGATAAACGATGAAGATTATCCATGGTTACGGCGCAATAAGCAAATGACACAAGCGAAGAAAAAGTGAAGACTTTCTCCCGCAACTATTATGATGATACCATGCCAACTTTGTAACAGACGAGTATGATACCATTGTCCGTTTTGTACATGCACATGCTATGTGGGTGAAATTATGATACCATGCCAACTTTCAACTTTTTCAGAGTTCATTTGAAATGCTTTAATGTCTTATGGTTCGGCCCTCATAATACCATTATTCCCAGTTCGCTCCTTCTCAACTATGTTTTCACCAAGAACACTCAAGAGGGCAACCACGTGGGTCATTGGTCCCGGTTCGTCTGGACCTTTTGGTCCCGGTTCCATGCACGAACCGGGACCAATGCGCCTCGCCCCTGGCCCATGACCATTAGTCCCGGTTTGTGCCACAAACCGGGACTAAAGGGTTGGTCCTCGTTGCGGTTAGAGTTTAGTCCCACCTCGCCAACCGAAGGGTGCTCACACCGGTTTATAAGCCCGTCCCTCTCTGCCTTGTTGAGCTCCTCTCAAAGTGAAAATAGATGCCCTTATACAGGGAATTTGACCTAAATTCAGAGTGAATTTCTTTAAAATTCATAGAAATTTATTATGAATTTAGGTTGAATTCTCTCTATAGGCGCATCTATGCTCATTTTTTAGTAAAGTTAATCACAAACTTGTGATTCACACAAAATTCAAAGAATTCAAATTTTAACTATTCAAATTTGAAAACTAATGGCACTAACAGAAAGTTTATAATTTTTCTAAAACTAATGGCACTAACAGAAAGTTTATAATTTTGCTGACCTAAAAGCAAAAAAATTAAAAAATAAAGAAAAAACAAAAGAAAATAAATAATGCAAAAAACAAAACAAAAAAACTAGAAAAAAACTATTTTTATAGTAAAGTTAATCACAAACTTGTGATTCACACAAAATTCAAAGAATTCAAATTTGAAAACTAATGGCACTAACAGAAAGTTTATAATTTTTCTAAAACTAATGGCACTAACAGAAAGTTTATAATTTTGCTGACCTAAAAGCAAAAAAATTAAAAAATAAAGAAAAAACAAAAGAAAATAAATAATGCAAAAAACAAAACAAAAAAACTAGAAAAAAACTATTTTTATAGTAAAGTTAATCACAAACTTGTGATTCACACAAAATTCAAAGAATTCAAATTTGAAAACTAATGGCACTAACAGAAAGTTTATAATTTTTCTAAAACTAATGGCACTAACAGAAAGTTTATAATTTTGCTGACCTAAAAGCAAAAAAATTAAAAAAAAGAAAAAAAGAAAATAAATAATGCAAAAAACAAAACAAAAAAACTGGAAAAAACTATTTTTATAGTAAAGTTAATCACAAACTTGTGATTCACACAAATTTCAAAGAATTCAAATTTTAACTATTCAAATTTGAAAACTAATGGCACTGACAGAAAGTTTATAATTTTTCTAAAACTAATGGCACTAGCAGAAAGTTTATAATTTTGCTGACCTAAAAGCAAAAAGAATTAAAAAATAAAGCAAAAAACAAAAGAAAATAAATAATGCAAAAAAACAAAAAATGAAAAAAAACTATTTTTATAGTAAAGTTAATCACAAACTTGTGATTCACACAAATTTCAAAGAATTCAAATTTTAACTATTCAAATTTGAAAACTAATGGCACTGACAGAAAGTTTATAATTTTTCTAAAACTAATGGCACTAATAGAAAGTTTATAATTTTTCTGACCTAAAAGCAAAAAAGAATTAAAAAATAAAGCAAAAAACAAAAGAAAATAAATAATTCAAAAAACAAAACAAAAAAATGGAAAAAACTATTTTTATAGTAAAGTTAATCACAAACTTGTGATTCACACAAATTTCAAAGAATTCAAATTTTAACTATTCAAATTTGAAAACTAATGGCACTAACAGAAAGTTTATAATTTTTCTAAAACTAATGGCAATAACAGAAAGTTTATAATTTTTTTGACCTAAAAGGAAAAAGAATTAAAAAATAAAGTAAAAAATAAAAGAAAATAAATAATGCAAAAAAAACAAAAAAATACTGCCACCTATTGGGCCACCACGGCCTGAATACGACTAGAAAGCCAACCTGGGCCAGGATTCAGGCCCACAGAAGGCCTAGTAGACCCACAGACAGTATAGTGTGAGATTAGGCCCATAAGCCTGCATTTGAGAGGAGCTCGAGAGGGCAGCCGCAGTGGGGCTTATAAACCACTCCGAGCCCTCTCAACTAGCGAGGTGGGACAAAACTTTTGGCCACGCGTAGCGCAAGGACTTTGGTCCCGGTTGGTGGCACCAACCGGGACCAAAGGTCTCTGTTTCCCGCCCTTTGGGCTGCCGAAAACTGACCTTTGGTCCCGGTTGGTGGCACCAACCGGGACTAAAGGGGGCATTGGTCCCGGTTGGTGCCACAAACCGGGACCAATACTCTGTGTATATAAGCAGGACTTAGGAATTTTTCAGTTTCATCGACCATTTGCCCCCGACGATGCCGATTGAGCTCATCGACGCCCGCTCCTCGTCGCCGTTGCCCCGCGCCCTTGCCCCGACGGGTCGCCGCCCGGTCCTCGTTGCAGTTGCCCTGCCCCCACGCGCCGCCCCGCCTCGAGCTCCCCTGCTCTGACGCGCGCGCCACCCCGGTGCCCCGAGCCCCTACCCTGTCCCGCCCACGCGCGCCGGCGCCCTCGCCGCCCCCGCTGTCGCCATCGTCATCGCTAGCCGCCCCTGCTGTGAGCCGCCGCGCCGCCCCGGCTCTGTTTTTTTCAGAGCATGTTTTTGTTCATATATGTATAATTTGTTCATATATGTATTTTTTTGTTCATATGTGTATTAATGTTTTTTCCATATATGTAATTTTTCTGGTTGTAAAAGAGTTAGGAAAATTTAGAATATGCTAAATATATATGTCAAAAATGTTTTTTTGTTCATAGAAAGTTTTTTGTTCATATATAGAAAGTTTTTATATATGACTATGGATATATATTCGATATATATGAGAAATGATGATCCATGGAAAAGTTTTATATATGCAAAAGTTACATTTTTAGAAAAGTTTTATATATCTAGCTAGGAAGGGAAGAAGAAGAAAAAGAAGGATAGGAAAGAAGAAAATAAGAAGAGGAAGAAAGAAGAAGAGGAGAGGAAGAAGAGGAGAAATAAATAAGAAGAGGAAAAAAGAAGAAAAAAGATGAGAAGAAGAAAGGAATAGAGGAGAAGAAGAAAAATAGAATATTTATATTTTTCTTCTTCTCCTCTATTCCTTTCTTCTTCTTCTTCTTCTTCTTATATTTAATCGGGTATGTCGTTGTCGATATACCCCGTGTCCCGATAACTTCAACACGAGGGGGGGGTTCGACCTACCCCCTCCCCGATAACATTATTTTCCCATGTATGTGTGTCATCGTTGTCGATATAACCCCCTCTCGGATAACTTCGACAGTGATAAATTATACCACGGGAGCACCCCCGGCCCTCTCTCTCGACCAAAACTCTCGAGGACACACCCAAACCCTAGAAAAAACGATGTCGGTCTCCTACCCCCTCCTGCCGCGCCCCTACCCTTGAAGCGCTGACGAGGCCACCCGAAACCCGGAATAAGCTAGGTCTATGTTTGCCACTAATATATCCACATGCTGTCATGTTTGTGTAATAATTGCCATGTTGTAATATTTGCAGAAACAATGGAGCACAGACAAGACGAGGAAGCAGAAGAGGTGTTGGGGGACATAATCTTAGCCGGAGGTGATGTCTTGTCGTATCTTAACGACAATTATGGTCTGGAAGAACAGGGTGAAGAAGCAGGCTACGGTGATCGAATAATGGAGGAGGAAAGACATGATTATGATGGCTCCGGTGACCCAATGCTGGTGCAAGAAGGAGCCCGTGGTGACGGCTCCAGTGACCGAACAGAGTCCGGCCAGGTAAATATATTAGTTAAGCCTGTGCTGACTAGCTAATTGATGCATTCATTGTTTTGGTATGTACACATATTAATTAACTCTTGTCTTTCTTCTTTTTTCTAGCCCTCCGGATCGAGCACAACTTTGGTAAAGAGACGAGGCCCGAAGAAAAAGTTGCGCTCGGATGAAAGGTTTGAGATCACAGCAATCGTGCGCGACGGCCAACCGATTGAACCCATCCAGACAAAGGAAGCATTTGCTGCTCAGTGCGGGGTTCTTGTTAGGGACAAGATCCTGATCAGCATCCACCAATGGTATAAGCCTAAGAACGAAGACCCTGAGGTGTCTTATGTCAATGATATGTAGAAAGATGATCTTTGGACTGAGCTGAAGGCAAATTTCACCCTACCGCCAGAGGAGGATCCGGAGAAGCCAGTTAAAGAGAAATTAATCAAGTCTCATGCTCTTAAGAAGATGGCAGACCTATTCAGGAGGTGGAAGAATGAGCTGAAAACGTTTGTCGACAAAGAAGAGACACCAGAATTCATCGGCAAATATGAGAAGATCAGAGATCACTGGCCCGCATTTGTGTCCCACAAGACATCAGAAAAGAGTAAGAAGATGTCGGTGACAAATAAGAAAAATGCTACGAAGAAGAAGCTTCACCATCGCACGGGGTTAGGTGGCTACCTCAAAGCCCGGCCTAAGTGGGCAAAGGCTGAGAATGATCTGCTTGATAAAGGGATCGAACCAGATACAATGAACTGGCCAGACCGTTGCAGGACTTGGTTCTTCGGGGCTGGCGGAACCTTGGACCCTATATCAGGGAAGTGCGTTTGGACGGACGAGCAAATGAGAATACCAGTCAAGAGGCTTAAGAATTATATCGATGCAGCGCATCAAGGGACGTTTGTTCCAGACAGATAGAATGACGAGCTCACAATGGCCCTCGGGAATCCTGAGAACCCTGGACGGACACGAGGCATGCCAGGCTCCGTTTCGTGGAAGGCTGGTTTTTCGGACGCAGGTGGTTACAAATGCCAGGAGAGGAGGAAAAAAGTGGAGCAGGCCCAAATTCAAGAGACACTGCACGAAAGGGTTCAAGCACTAGAGGAACGAGAAGTAGCTCGCAGCAAGCGACCTGCCAAAACTACCCCCGAAGCCAGCCCGCCATCTCAGCGAAGAAGTAGCGTGGCTTCCACCGAGATGCTTCAGCCAGAGCATGTCTTGACGGCTCCTGCTAGCTACCCCGTGGATGCTATCACAGAGTCTCAACATTGCCACCTTATGACGCAATGGCAGAACTTCAAAGTCAAGGCGGCTGTTGGCTCTGTTCAACCTCCTGAACCCGGTGCAACTTTGCACTGTCGTGTGATTCCATAAGGATATGCCAGGGTGACGGTGGACGAAATAACGGAGGGATTTGAGGACCTCCAGCTTGACCACCCTACCGGTGAAGGGGAGACTCGGCTGGGTTCTGCTCTGAAGACTCAATGCCTATGGCGGAAGGAGCTCATCAACCTTCCGAACTGGACGCCTCCGCCTCCTCCTCCTCCGGTGAGTAAGGGCACTACGCCTCCTCCTCCGCCTCCTCCTCCGGCGAGTGATCAGGGCACTCAGCCTCCTTCTCCGGCGCATGGCGGCACTCCGCCTCCTTCTCCGCCTGCGCCGACGCGCCCGAACAGCCAGCCTCCTCCTTCTCCGCCTCGTCAGCAAGGGCGGAAGAGACCCGCCGCCGCTCCGGCTGCTCCGGCGCATCGTAGTCCTTCTCCTCCGCCTCGTAAGCAAGGAAAGAAGACATCCGCAACCGCTCCGTCTGCTCTGCCGGTGTCTAGCAGTACAGCCAGAGGCGGGAGGCAATACAGATTCAGTCCTTCTCTAAAGACTCCAGAGAAGTTACCATACAAGAGGACCCCGGAGGAGAACGCGAAGATCGCGCGAGCCAAAGTGACGAACTTCTTTCAAGGGGTGAAAGCAAAGAAACATCCACCTCCAGAGGAGAAGGTAGATCTGGTGAAAGCGAAGCGCACTCTGGCTGCCCTGAAAAAACCATCAAAGTCTCTGCCGAAAGGCAACTATGAGCACATTATTGCAAAGACATTTGTCGAAGCGGAGCGGTCGGGAAGTACTGTCAGTGATCAAAGGATAAAAGAACGACGAGCTGGGAAAAAAATTGCCTAGCTCGACGAACAAGCGAACCAATCGTGCCCCCCGCTCAAGGAGTCTAGCGACATCGTCGCTAATGATCCGAGGATGGTGCCCGGTTATAGCAATCTTGGAGATTACCTGCCCGATGATGTACAATATGATTTCTTGGAGGTGGAGGAACACAAATACGAGTACATGAAGCCTCTCGTCAAAGATGAAAGATCTCTAACAACGATGATGCGAAGATTCCATGATTGGTACATGAAAACCTGCAGAGAATCTGGGGGGAGGAATACTTTGACGCTGAGAGTTAGAGAGGAGCATGACCTCGTTGGAATTGAACTGTTGAATGTTCCATTTGAGGAGTTCTTTCAGTTTTTCAATCAAAAGGCCCTCGATAAAGCAACGGTCACTTGCTACTATCTGTAAGTAGTACTACTTCTGTCATTAAGTCTCTCTATATAGGTCAGCTCTTTCATTGCATGTATTTATAATTATCCTCACTATATTATGCAGATTGAAGATCGCCGAATTGAAGAAAAGACAAATCGGTGATATTGGGTTCATTAACATAAATCTCATAGATGCAACTGAGTTTAAATATCGTGCCGAAGATACCGAGGCCAACTTGCTATGATCGTTGGTAATAAATGAAAACAAAGATATAATACTCTTTCCTTACAACTTCAAGTGAGTGTTACTGTCTTGTGCATATTCGGTTTCCCTTATTAGTCCAGGTTATAGTAATGTAATTGATGAGTTATGCATGCGTGCACAGCTTCCACTATATTCTCCTAGAGATGAAGCTTGAGCAGGGACTAGTAACCGTCTTAGACTCGAGACGAAAAGATCCCCAGGACTATGCGGACATGACTCAAATGCTCGAGAAGTAAGTTAAATCGATCATTATCCACCATATCAACAACTTTGTTCATTTCCTGATATCAAGTAATTGTTTTATTTGTCTAGTAGGGTTTGGAGAAAATTCACCAAAAAAGCTCCGGGACTGCCGAAGAAGCTGCGATTTAGACACGCGAAAGTAAGCACTATAGTAACATGTTCCGCGCATCTCCTAGTGATTCAAGCGCTAGTTTCATCAATACCATTTGGCATGCTTGCTTATCAGTTTGATTGACCTCTATTTATTGTAAAGTGGTTGTGGCAGGAACAAGGGAATGATTTCTGTGGATACTACGTTTGCAAGTCCATCCGCCACACGACCTGTGAACGGGGGTACTCTGACGAACAATATGAAGTGCGTAAGCAATAATATTCACAATTTTATTTTATTACCATCATTTTTGTTGAGTTTCATTTATTCATATATATATGTATTGACCCCCTTGTTCAAATTAGATCTTTCGGATGCGGGATGAACAACTACCACCAGATCGTATGCAAGCAATTCAAGAGGAATTGGCGGCATTCTTCCTTGACCACGTGATCGCTGAAGACAGAGAATACTATGTGGACCCTGTGTTCATATATAATTAGGAGATTATATTGTAAGAGATAATTATTGTATATATGTAGCCGGTAGTGTCGGATAGATATACGAGAACTTGTTGTTCGACCAATCTCTCGGAGAAGGAGAGGTGGTCGATATCACTTCTCTCTGTATGCATATGTTGATGACGATCTTCTGTTTCCTTCATTTGCTTACTAGCTAGCGTGTCTAGTCCTCTTTATACGTATATATAGCGTCGACCAAGCACGGACATAAGAGAGGACACTTCTCTCTATTAATTAGCTAGCTAACACAATATATGAAACACCTAAATTAACCCCCAAAACCCCCAACCGGGACAAAAGTGTTGGGGAACGTAGTAATTTCAAAAAATTTCCTACGCACATGCAAGATCATGGTGATGCATAGCAATGAGAGGGGAGAGTATTGTCTACGTACCCTCGTAGACTGGAAGCGGAAGCGTTAGCACAACGCGGTTGATGTAGTCGTACGTCTTCACGGCCCGATCGATCAAGCACCGAAACTACGGCACCTCCGAGTTCTAGCACACGTTCAGCTCGATGACGATCCCCGGACTCTGATCCAGCAAAGTGTCGGGGAAGAGTTTCGTCAGCACGACGGCGTGGTGACGATCTTGATGTTCAATTGTCGCAGGGCTTCGCCTAAGCACTACTACAATATTATCGAGGTATATGGTGGAAGGGGGCACCGCACACGGCTAAGAAAACGATCACGAGGATCAACTTGTGTCTCTAGGGGTGCCCCCTGCCCTCGTATATAAAGGAGCAAGGGGAGGAGGCCGGCCGGCCCTATTGGCGCGCCAAGGAGGAGTCCTCCTCCTAGTAGGAGTAGGACTCCTACTAGGAGGGGGAAAGGAAGTGGGGAGGGAGAAGGAAAGGGGGGTGCCCCCCCTCTCCTAGTCCAATTCAGACCAGGGGGGAAGAGGCGTGTGGCCCACCCTGGCTGCCCTTCTCTCTCTCCACTAAGGCCCATATGGCCCATTACTTCTCCCGGGGCGTTCCGGTAACCCTCCAGCACTCCGGTTTTCTCCGAAATCACCCGGAACACTTCCGGTGTCCGAATATAGCCATCCAATATATCAATATTTATGTCTCGACCATTTTGAGACTCCTCGTTATGTCCGTGATCACATCCGGGACTCCGAACTAACTTCGGCACATCAAAAACTCATAAACTCATAGAACTGTCATCGAAACCTTAAGCGTGCGGACCCTACGGGTTCGAGAACAATGTAGACATGACCGAGACATGTCTCCGGTCAATAACTAATAGCGGAACCTGGATGCTCATATTGGCTCCCACATATTCTACGAAGATCTTTATCGACCGCATAACAACATACGTTGTTCCCTTTGTCATCGGTATGTTACTTGCCCGAGATTCGATCGTCGGTATCGCAATATCTAGTTCAATCTCGTTACCGGCAAGTCTCTTTACTCGTTACGTAATACATCATCTCGCAACTAACTCATTAGTTGCAATGCTTGCAAGGCTTGTGTGATGTGCATTACCGAGAGGGCCCAGAGATACCTCTCCGACAATCAGAGTGACAAATCCTAATCTCGAAATACGCCAACCCAACATTTACCTTTGGAGACACCTGTAGAGCTCCTTTATAATCACCCAGTTACGTTGTGACGTTTGGTAGCACACAAAGTGTTCCTCCGGCAAACAGGAGTTGCATAATCTCATAGTCATAGGAACATGTATAAGTCATGAAGAAAGCAATAGCAACATACTAAATGATCGGGTGCTAAGCTAATGGAATGGGTCATGTCAATCACATCATTCTCCTAATAATGTGATCCCGTTAATCAAATGACAACACATGTCTATGGTTAGGAAACATCACCATCTTTGATTAACGAGTTAGTCAAGTAGAGGCATACTAGTGACATTTAGTTTGTCTATGTATTCACACAAGTATTATGTTTTCGGATAATACAATTCTAGCATGAATGATAAACATTTATCATGATATAAGGAAATAATATAATAACATTATTATTGCCTCTAGGGCATGTTTCCTTCAGTCTCCCACTTGCACTAGAGTCAATAATCTAGATTACATGGTAATGATTCTAACACCCATGTAGCTTTGGTGCTGATCATGTTTTGCTCGTGGAAGAGGCTTAGTCAACGGGTTTGCAACATTCAGATCCTTATGTATCTTGCAAATCTCGATGTCTCCCACCTGGACTAGATCCCGGATGGAATTGAAGCGTCTCTTGATGTGCTTGGTTCTCTTGTGAAATCTGGATTCCTTTGCCAAGGCAATTGCACCAGTATTGTCACAAAAGATTTTCATTGGACCCGATGCACTAGGTATGACACCTAGATCGGATATGAACTCTTTCATCTAGACTCCTTTGTTTGCTGCTTCTGAAGCAGCTATGTACTCCGCTTCACATGTAGATCCTGCCACAACGCTTTGTTTAGAACTGCACCAACTGACAGCTCCACCGTTTAATGTAAACACGTATCCGGTTTGCGATTTAGAATCGTCCGGATCAGTGTCAAAGCTTGCATCAACGTAACCATTTACGATGAGCTCTTTGTCACCTCCATATATGTGAAACATATCCTTAGTCCTTTTCAGGTATTTCAGGATGTTCTTGACCGCTGTCCAGTGATCCACTCCTGGATTACTTTGGTACCTCCCTGCTAGACTTATAGCAAGACACACATCAGGTCTGGTACACAGCATTGCATACATGATAGAGCCTATGGCTGAAGCATAGGGAACATCTTTCATTTTCTCTCTATCTTCTGCATTGGTCGGGCATTGAGTCTTACTCAATTTCACACCTTGTAACACAGGCAAGAATCCTTTCTTTGCTTGATCCATTTTGAACTTTTTCAAAACTTTGTCAAGGTATGTGCTTTGTGAAAGTCCAATTAAGCATCTCGATCTGTCTCTATAGATCTTAATGCCCAATATGTAAGCAGCTTCACCGAGGTCTTTCATTGAAAAACTCTTATTCAAGTATCCCTTTATGCTATCCAGAAATTCTATATCATTTCCGATTAGTAATATGTCATCTACATATAATATCAGAAATGCTACAGAGCTCCCACCCACTTTCTTGTAAATACAGGCTTCTCCAAAAGTCTGTACAAAACCAAATGCTTTGATCACACTATGAAAGCGTTTATTCCAACTCCGAGAGGCTTGCACCAGTCCATAAATGGATCGCTGGAGCTTGCACACTTTGTTAGCTCCCTTTGGATCGACAAAACCTTCTGGCTGCATCATATACAACTCTTCTTCCAGAAATCCATTCAGGAGTGCAGTTTTGACATCCATTTGCCAAATTTCATAATCATAAAATGCGGCAATCGCTACCATGATTCGGACAGACTTAAGCATCGCTATGAGTGAGAAGGTCTCATCGTAGTCAATCCCTTGAACTTGTCGAAAACCTTTTGCGACAAGTCGAGCTTTGTAGACAGTAACATTACCGTCAGCGTTAGTCTTCTTCTTGAAGATCCATTTATTCTCAATTGCTTACCGATCATTGGGCAAGTCAACCAAAGTCCATACTTTGTTCTCATACATGGATCCCATCTCAGATTTCATGGCTTCAAGCCATTTTGCGGAATCTGGGCTCACCATCGCTTCTCCATAGTTCGTAGGTTCATCATGATCTAGTAGCATGACTTCCAGAACAGGATTACCGTACCACTCTGGTGCGGATCTTACTCTGGTTGATCTACGTTGTTCAGTAGTATCTTGTTCTGAAGTTTCATGATCATCATCATTAGCTTCCTCACTAATTGGTGTAGGTGTCACAGAAACTGGTTTTTGTGATGTACTACTTTCCAATAAGGGAGCAGGTACAGTTACCTCATCAAGTTCTACTTTCCTCCCACTCACTTCTTTCAAGAGAAACTCCTTCTCTAGAAAGTTTCTGAATTTAGCAACAAAAGTCTTGCCTTCGGATCTGTGATAGAAGGTGTATCCAATAGTTTCCTTTGGATATCCTATGAAGACACATTTCTCCGATTTGGGTTCGAGCTTATCAGGTTGAAGCTTTTTCACATAAGCATCGCAACCCCAAACTTTCAGAAATGACAACTTTGGTTTCTTGCCAAACCACAGTTCATAAGGCGTCGTCTCAACGGATTTTGATGGTGCCCTATTTAACGTGAATGCGGCCGTCTCTAGAGCATAACCCCAAAATGATAGCGGTAAATCAGTAAGAGACATCATAGATCGCACCATATCAAGTAAAGTACGATTATGACGTCCAGACACACCATTACGCTATGGTGTTCCGGGTGGCGTGAGTTGCGAAACTATTCCGCATTGTTTCAAATGTACGCCAAACTCGTAACTCAAATATTCTCCTCCACGATCAGATCGTAGGAATTTTATTTTCTTGTTACGATGATTTTCAGCTTCACTCTGAATTTCTTTGAACTTTTCAAATGTTTCAGACTTATGTTTCATTAAGTAGATATACCCATATCTGCTTAAGTCATCTGTGAAGGTGAGAAAATAACGATATCCGCCACGAGCCTCAACATTCATCGGACCACATACATCTGTATGTATGATTTCCAACAAATCTATTGCTCTCTCCATGTTACCAGAGAACGGTGTTTTTGTCATCTTACCCATAAGGCACGGTTCGCAAGTACCAAGCGATTCATAATCAAGTGGTTCCAAAAGTCCATCAGTATGGAGTTTCTTCATGCACTTTACACCGATATGACCCAAACGGCAGTGCCACAAATAAGTTGCACTATCATTATCAACTCTGCATCTTTTGGCTTCAACATTATGAATATGTGTGTCACTACTATCGAGATTCAATAAGAATAGACCACTCTTTAATGGTGCATGACCATAAAAGATATTACTCATATAAATAGAACAACCATTATTCTCTGATTTAAATGAATAACCGTCTCGCATCAAACAAGATCCAGATATAATGTTCATGCTTAACGCTGGCACCAAATAACAATTATTTAGGTCTAATACTAATCCCGAAGGTAGATGTAGAGGTAGCGTGCCGACCGTGATCACATCGACTTTGGAACCATTTCCCACGCGCATTGTCACCTCGTCCTTAGCCAATTTTCGCTTAATCTGTAGTCCCTGTTTCGAGTTGCAAATGTTAGCAACAGAACCAGTATCAAATACCTAGGTGCTACTGCGAGCATTAGTAAGGTACACATCAATAACATGTATATCACATATACCTTTGTTCACCTTGCCATCCTTCTTATCCGCCAAATACTTGGGGCAGTTCCGCTTCCAGTGACCAGTCTGCTTGCAGTAGAAGCACTCAGTTTCAGGCTTAGGTCCAGGTTTGGGTTTCTTCTCTTGAGTAGGAACTTGCTTGCTGTTCTTTTTGAAGTTCCCCTTCTTCTTCCCTTTGCCCTTTTTCTTGAAACTAGTGGTCTTGGTGACCATCAACACTTGATGCTCCTTCTTGATTTCTACCTCCGCAGCTTTCAGCATTGCGAAGAGCTCGGGAATAGTCTTGTTCATCCCTTGCATATTATAGTTCATCACGAAGCTCTTGTAGCTAGGTGGCAGCGATTGGAGAATTCTGTCAATGACGCAATCATCTGGAAGATTAACTCCCAATTGAATCAAGTGATTATTATGCCCAGACATTTTGAGTATATGCTCACTGACAGAACTGTTCTCCTCCATCTTGCAGCTATAGAACTTATTGGAGACTTCATATCTCTCAATCCGGGCATTTGCTTGAAATATTAACTTCAACTCCTGGAACATCTCATATGCTCCATGACGTTCAAAACGTCGTTGAAGTCCCGATTCTAAGCCGTAAAGCATGGCACACTGAACTATCGAGTAGTCATCAGCTTTGTGCTGCCAGACGTTCATAACATCTGGTGTTGCTCTAGCAGCAGGCCTGGCACCCAGCGGTGCTTCCAGGACGTAATTCTTCTGTGCAGCAATGAGGATAATCCTCAAGTTACGGACCCAGTCCGTGTAATTGCTACCATCATCTTTCAACTTTGCTTTCTCAAGGAACACATTAAAATTCAACGGAACAACAACATGGGCCATCTATCTACAATCAAACATAAACAAGCAAGATACTATCAGGTACTAAGTTCATGATAAATTTAGGTTCAATTAATCATATTACTAAAGAACTCCCACTTAGATAGACATCCCTCTAATCCTCTAAGTGATTACGTGATCCAAATCAACTAAACCATGTCCGATCATCACGTGAGATGGAGTAGTTTCATTGGTGAACATCACTATGTTGATCATATCTACTATATGATTCACGCTCGACCTTTCGGTCTCTGTGTTCCGAGGCCATATCTGTATATGCTTGGCTCGTCAAGTATAACCTGAGTATTCCGCGTGTGCAACTATTTTGCACCCGTTGTATTTGAACGTAGAGCCTATCACACCCGATCATCACGTGGTGTCTCAGCACGAAGAACTTTTGCAACGGTGCATACTCAGGGAGAACACTTCTTGATAATTTAGTGAGAGATCATCTTAAAATGCTACCGTCAAACAAAGCAAGATAAGATGCATAAAAGATAAACATCACATGCAATCAATATAAGTGATATGATATGGCCATCATCATCTTGTGCTTGTGATCTCCATCTTTGAAGCACCGTCATGATCACCATTGTCACCGGCGCGACACCTTGATCACCATCGTAGCATCGTTGTCGTCTCGCCAATCTTATGCTTCCACGACTATCGCTACTGCTTAGTGATAAAGTAAAACATTATAGCGCAATTGCATTGCATACAATAAAGCGACAACTATATGGCTCCTGCCAGATGCCGATAACTTGGTTACAAAACATCATCATCTCATACAATAAAATTTAGCATCATGTCTTGACCATATCACATCACAACATGCCCTACAAAAACAAGTTAGACGTCCTCTACTTTGTTGTTGCATATTTTACGTGGCTGCTACGGGCTTAAGCAAGAACCAATCTTACCTACGCATAAAAACCACAACGATAGTTTGTCAAGTTGGTGCTGTTTTAACCTTCGCAAGGACCGGGCGTAGCCACACTCGGTTCAACTAAAAGTTGGAGAAACTGACACCCGCTAGCCACCTTTGTGCAAAGCACGTCGGGAGAACCGGTCTCGCATAAGCGTACGCGTAATGTCGGTCCGGGCCACTTCGTCCAACAATACCGCCGAACCAAAGTATGACATGCTGGTAAGCAGTATGACTTATATCGCCCACAACTCACTTGTGTTCTACTCGTGCATATAACATCAACACATAAAACCTAGGCTCGGATGCCACTGTTGGGGAACGTAGTAATTTCAAAAAATTTCCTACGCACACGCAAGATCATGGTGATGCATAGCAACGAGAGGGGAGAGTATTGTCTACGTACCCTCGTAGACCGGAAGCGGAAGCGTTAGCACAACGCGGTTGATGTAGTCGTACGTCTTCACGGCCCGATCGATCAAGCACCGAAACTACGGCACCTCCGAGTTCTAGCACACATTCAGCTCGATGACGATCCCTGGACTCCGATCTAGCAAAGTTTCGGGGAAGAGTTTCGTCAGCACGATGGCATGGTGATGATCTTGATGTTCAACTGTCGCAGGGCTTCGCCTAAGCACTAATACAATATTATTTAGGTATATGGTGGAAGGGGGCACCGCACACGACTAAGAAAACGATCACGAGGATCAACTTGTGTGTCTAGGGGTGCCCCTGCCCCGTATATAAAGGAGCAAGGGGAGGAGGCCGGCCAGCCCTATTGGCGCGCCAAGGAGGAGTCCTCCTCCTAGTAGGAGTAGGACTCCTACTAGGAGGGGGAAAGGAAGTGGGGAGGGAGAAGGAAAGGGGGGCGCCGCCCCCCCTCTCCTAGTCCAATTCGGACCAGGGGGGTGGAAGAGGCGCGTGGCCCACCTTGGCTGCCCTTCTCTCTCTCTCCACTAAGGCCCATATGGCCCATTACTTCTCCCGGGGGGTTCCGGTAACCCTCCGACACTCCGGTTTTCTCCGAAATCACCCGGAACACTTCTGGTGTCCGAATATAGCCGTGCAATATATCAATATTTATGTCTCGACCATTTCAAGACTCCTCGTTATGTCCGTGATCACATCCGGGACTCCGAACTAACTTCGGTACATCAAAAACTCATAAACTCATATAACTGTCATCGAAACCTTAAGCGTGCGGACCCTACGGGTTCGAGAACAATGTAGACATGACCGAGACATGTCTCCGGTCAATAACCAATAGCAGAACCTGGATGCTCATATTGGCTCCCACATATTCTACGAAGATCTTTATCGGTCAGACCGCATAACAACATACGTTGTTCCCTTTGTCATCGGTATGTTACTTGCCCGAGATTCGATCGTCGATATCTCAATATCTAGTTCAATCTCGTTACCGGCAAGTCTCTTTACTCGTTACATAATACATCATCTCACAACTAACTCATTAGTTGCAATGCTCGCAAGGCTTGTGTGATGTGCATTACCGAGAGGGCCCAGAGATACCTCTCCGACAATCAGAGTGACAAATCCTAATCTCGAAATACACCAACCCAACATTTACCTTTGGAGACACCTGTAGAGCTCCTTTATAATCATCCAGTTACATTGTGACATTTGGTAGCACACAAAGTGTTCCTCCGGCAAACGGGAGTTGCATAATCTCATAGTCATAGGAACATGTATAAGTCATGAAGAAAGCAATAGCAACATACTAAACGATCGGGTGCTAAGCTAATGGAATGGGTCATGTCAATCACATCATTCTCCTAATAATGTGATCCCGTTAATAAAATGACAACTCATGTCTATGGTTAGGAAACATAACCATCTTTGATTAACGAGCTAGTCAAGTAGAGGCATACTAGTGACGTTTAGTTTGTCTATGTATTCACACAAGTATTATGTTTTCGGATAATACAATTCTAGCATGAATAATAAACATTTATCATGATATAAGGAAATAATATAATAACATTATTATTGCCTCTAGGGCATATTTCCTTCAAAAAGGCCCTTACCAACCGGGACAGATGACCCTTTTTCTACTAGTGTACGCTTGTTGGGGTGGTCAAGGTGGGGGTGGAGGCCAGAAGAATCCCCGGTTGGCAATGTTAGCCTGACCGTGGCAACACTTGTGGGTGTCGTCGCCTACTTGGCGATGTCGAGGTATACTCCCTCTGCTTCCTTCGCCTTCTCATGTCCCAGACAAAAAACCAAATCCGCTCCTAGATTGGGCGACAATGATGTTGTGAGCATCGCTGCCTCACCTCCTTGAGGTGTTGGTTTATTGAGATGGGTGTGTGTTGGTTTGCTTGGTCCGGTTGGCCGGCTGGTGGTAGCGGTGTGGCGCGAGTGTCACTGGAGGTGCTAGAGTCTTGTTGAGCCTAGTATTCCCCACGACATTTCATGTTTGTTATTTACTAGTTCTCCACATAGGCTTGTTAGCGTTGGTACCATCATGTCTAGCTAGGGAAGGATATAGTTTCACTCCTCGGCTGTGGTGGTGCATAAGGGGTGGTAGAAGCACGGAGATCATCCCCGCGGGCACTATGCCACTTCTCTGCGCGGTCTCAGCTAACTTCTTCACTGGCATCCTAGTTGTGCACACTTGTATAGAAATGGGAATTAGAGGATATCCATGGAGGCGGTTAGCAGCCTAGAAATGTCTAGAGGCCTCAAATGACCTAGTGCAGGTGGTTATTTTGTTTAGGGAAATAAACTCAGGAGGCTCAGTAAAAGAAACTGGTTCAAACAATATTTTGGAGGCGGTTCTAGTGAAGGAACTGCTTCAAGTAACACCCATCCGCATGTGCTTTCAGATACGAAACCGCTTCTATCTTGTTAATTACTAACCATAGCCGGCAGCCTTTTCTCTTCTCTCTCACTTGATTTTCCTATATTCCTTTTTCCATTTCCTTGTCTTCCTCAACAGCTATTGGCCAATACCCCAGCATCTTCGCCCCGTCACCACCTTCTCCTCCACGGCCAGTAGCACCACTAGCCAGATCTAGAGCTCAATCGTCGCCGCCGACCGAGCACATCGATGCTTGAGTCACCTGCACCTCACCCACTCGAAATGAGACAAACCCCGCCATCCCCCCCGGACGATGAGAATAGTGGTTGCGATGGAGACCAGAAGGCGAGTGAACACGGTTGGTTGGAGGAACCCAGAAGGATAAGGCCACCGCCAACATCCTCCATCGAGGCCTCCACTACCACTGCTGTCGATCTCATAGACGAAGCACCCGCATGTTACCAACCTTTGTGTCGACGAAACTCTTTAGGGATGATGTTTTAGTCTTAGGATAATTATGTGTTCATGTTAATTGGTTTCATATGTTAATTTTGAATATAGTCATGAACTCGTGATAGGCGATTGGTGTTGTAGTAAGAAACATATTCGGAACATCAATTTTAGCTTTTTGCGTATGATGAAAAAAAATTGTAATGACGTCAGGCTTTATGGTTTAGGTCTAAGAATTTGGTTGTAATACCATTGCAACCATCCCCTGATGACCCACAAGTATAGGGAATCTATCTAGTCCTTTCGATAAGTAAGAGTGTCGAACCCAACGAGGAGCAGATGGAAACAATAAGCAGTTTTCAGTAAGGTATTCTCTGTAAGCACTAAAATTATCGGTAACAGATAGTTTTGTCATAAGGTAATTTGTAACGGGTAGCAAGTAAAAAAAGTAAACAAGGTGCAGCAAGGTGGCCCAATCCTTTTTGTAGCAAAGGACAAGCCTGGATGAACTCTTATATAAAGGAAAGCGCTCCCGAGGACACATGGGAATTATCGTCAAGCTAGTTTTCATCACGCTCATATGATTCGCGTTCGATACTTTGATAATTTGATATGTGGGTGGATCGGTGCTTGGGTACTGCCCTTACTTGGACAAGCATCCCACTTATGATTAACCCCTCTTGCAAGCATCTGCAACTATAAAAGAAGTATTAAGGTAAACCTAACCATAGCATGAAACATATGGATCCAAATCAGCCCCTTACGAAGCAACGCATAAACTAGGGTTTAAGCTTTTGTCACTCTAGCAACCATCATCTACTTATTACTTCCCAATGTCTTCCCCTAGGCCCAAAGAATGGTGAAGTGTCATGTAGTCGATGTTCACATGACACCACTAGAGGAGAGACAACATACATCTCATCAAAATATCGAACGAATACCAAATTCACATGACTACTTATAGCAAGACATCTTCCATGTCCTCAGGAACAAAGGTAACTGTTGGAAATATGCCCTAGAGGCAATAATAAAATGGTTATTATTATATTTCCTTGTTCATGATAATTGTCTATTGTTCATGCTATAATTGTGTTATCCAAAAATCGTAATACATGTGTGAATACATAGACCACAACATGTCCCTAGTGAGCCTCTAGTTGACTAGCTCGTTGATCAATAGATGGTTACGGTTTCCTGACCATGGACATTGGATGTAGTTGATGATGGGATCACATCATTGGGAGAATAATGTGATGGACAAGACCCAATCCTAATCATAGCACAAGATCGTGTAGTTCGTCTGCTAAAGTTTTTCTAATGTCAAGTATCATTCCCTTAGACCATGAGATTGTGCAACTCCCGGATACCGTAGGAATGCTTTGGGTGTGCCAAATTTCACAACGTAACTGGGTGGCTATAAAGGCACACTACGAGTATCTCCGAAAGTGTCTGTTGAGTTGGCACGAATCGAGACTGGGATTTGTCACTCCGTGTGACAGAGAGGTATCTCTGGGCCCACTCGAAAGACATCATCAAAATGAGCTCAATGTGATCAAGGAGTTGATCACAGGATGATGTGTTACAGAACAAGTAAAGAGACTTGCCGGTAATGAGATTGAACAAGGTATAGGGATACCGACGATCGAATCTCGGGCAAGTATCATACCGGTAGACGAAGGGAATTGTATACGGGATTGATCGAATCCCCGACATCATGGTTCATCCGATGAGGTCATCGTGGAACATGTGGGAGCCAACATGGGTATCCAGAGGGTCCACCTGCCCCGGAGGTCCCTATGGGCTGTATGTGGAAGGGAACCAGCCCCTAAGTGGGTTGGGCGCCACCCCCTAGGGCCCATGCGCCTAGGGTTGGGGGGGGGGGGAGGGAACCCTAAAGGGGGCGCCCCCCTTGGCTTGGGGGGCAAGCCCCCTCCCCTTGGCCGCCGCCCCCCTCTAGATCTCATCTAGAGGGGCCGGCCCCCTTCCCCCTTCACCCTATAAATAGAGGGGTGGAGGGAGGGAAACAACACCACTTCCAAGGCGCAACCCTCCCTCTCCCAACACCTCCTCCTCCTCCGTTGAGCTTGGCGAAGCCCTGCTGGAGAACTGCGAGCTCCACCACCACGCCGTCGTGCTGCCGGAGTTCTTCCCCAACTTCTCCTTCCCCCTTGCTGGATCAAGAAGGAGGAGACGTCCCCGGGCTTTACGGGTGTTGAACGCGGAGGCGCCGTTCTTCAGCGCTTAGACCGGAATCTACCACGATCTAAATCGCTGCGAGTACGACTCCTTCATCCGCGTTCTTGTAACGCTTCCGTTTCACGATCTTCAAGGGTATGAAGATACACTCCCCTCTCTCTCTCGTTGCTAGTCTCTCCATAGATTGATCTTGGTGATGCGTAGAAAAAATTTAATTTCTGCAATGATCCCCAATAGTGGTATCAGAGCTAGGTCTATGCGTAGTTTCTATGCACAAGTAGAACACAAGTTGTTGTGGGTGTTGATTTTGTCAATTTACTTTCCGTTACTAGTATTATCTTGATTCTGCGGCATCGTGGGATGAAGCGGCCCGGACCGACCTTACACGTACGCTTACGTGAGACAGGGTCCACCGGCTGACATGCACTAGTTGCATAAGGTGGCTAGAAGGTGTCTGTTTCTCCCACTTTAGTCAGATCGGATTCGATGAAAAGGGTCCTTATGAAGGGTAAATAGAAATTGGCATATCACGTTATGGTTTTTGCATATGTAAGAAATGTTCTTGCTAGAAACCCATAGCAGCCACGTAAAAACATGCAACAACAATTAGAGGACGTCTAACTTGTTTTTGCTGGGTATGCTATGTGATGTGATATGGCCAAAAGAATGTGATGTATGAGATTGATCATGTTCTTGTAATAGGAATCACGACTTGCATGTTGATGAGTATGACAACTGGCAGGAGCCATAGGAGTTGTCTAAATTATTTATGACCTGCGTGTCACTGAAAACGCCTTGTAATTACTTTACTTTATTGCTAGCCGTTAGCCATAGTAGTAGAAGTAATAGTTGGTGAGACAACTTCATGAAGACACGATGATGGAGATCATGGTGTCATGCCGTTGACGATGATGATCATGGCACCCCGAAGATGGAGATCAAAAGGAGCAAAATGATATTGGCCATATCATGTCACTATTTGATTGCATGTGATGTTTATCATGTTTTACATCTTATTTGCTTAGAATGATGGTAGCATAAATAAGAGATCCCTCGCAATAATTTCAAGAGAGTGTTCCCCCTAACTGTGCACCGTTGCTAAGGTCCATTGTTCCGAAGCACCATGTGATGATCGGGTGTGATAGGTTCTAACGTTCGCATACAACGGGTGTAAGCCAGATTTACACACGCAATACACTTAGGTTGACTTGATGAGCCTAGCATGTACAAACATGGCATCGGAACACGGAAGACCTAAAGGTCGAACATGAGCCGTATAGAAGATACGATCAACATGAATATGTTCACCGATGATGACTAGTCCGTCTCACGTGATGATCGGACGCGGCCTAGTTGACTCGGATCATGTATCACTTAGATGACTAGAGGGATGTCAATCTGAGTGGGAGTTCATTAAATAATTTGATTAGATGAACTTAATTATCATGAACATAGTCTGAAAACTTTGCAATATGTCTTGTAGATCAAATGGGCCACGCTAATGTTGCCCTCAACTTCAACGTGTTCCTAGAGAAAACCAAGCTGAAAGACGATGGCAGCAACTACACGGACTGGGTCCGTAACCTGAGGATTATCCTCATAGCTGCCAAGAAAGCATATGTCCTTGAAGCACCGCTAAGTGAAGCACCTGTTTTCTCAGCAACTCAAGACGTTATGAACGCCTGGCAGTCGCGTAGTGATGATTACTCCCTAGTTCAGTGCGGCATGCTTTATAGTTTAGAACCGGGGCTCCAAAAGTGTTTTGAGCAGCACAAAGCATATGAGATGTTCCAAGAGCTGAAAATGGTTTTCCAAGCTCATGCCCGGGTCGAGAGATATGAAGTCTCCGACAAGTTCTACAGTTTTAAGATGGAGGAGAATAGTTCTGTCAGCTAGCACATACTCAAAATGTCTGGGTTGCACAACCGCTTGTCTCAGCTGGGAGTTAATCTCCCAGATGATGCGGCCGTTGACAGAATCCTTCAGTCGCTCCCACCTAGCTACAAGAGCTTTGTGATGAATTTCAATATGCATGGGATGGGGAAAACCATTCCTGAGGTATATTCAATGCTGAAATCAGCGGAGGTGGAGATCAAAAAGGAACATCAAGTGTTGATGGTCAATAAAACCACTAGTTTCAAGAAAGGCAAGGGTAAGAAGAACTTCAAGAAGGATGGCAAGGGAGTTGCCGCGCCCGGTAAGCAAGCTGCCGGGAAGAAGCCAAAGCATGGACCCAAGCCTGAGACTGAGTGCTTTTATTGCAAGGGAAACAGTCACTGGAAGAGGAACTGCCCCAAGTACTTAGCGGATAAGAAGGCCGACAATACCAAAGGTATATATGATATACATGTTATTGATGTGTACCTTACCAGCACTCGTAGTAGCTCCTGGGTATTTGATACTGGTGCGGTTGCTCATATTTGTAACTCAAAACAGGAGCTGCAGAATAAGTGGAGACTGGCGAAGGACGAGGTGACGATGCGCGTTGGGAATGGTTCCAGGGTCGATGTGATCGCTGTCGGCATGCTGCCTCTACATTTACCTATGGGATTAGTTTTAAACCTCAATAATTGTTATTTAGCGCCAGCTTTGAGCATGAACATTGTATCTAGATCTCGTTTAATGCGAGATGGCCACTCATTTAAATCCGAGAATAATGGTTGTTCCATTTATATGAGAGATATGTTTTATGGTCATGCCCTGCTGGTCAATGGTTTATTCTTGTTTAATCTCGAACATGTTCATAGTGTGAATACCAAGAAGTGTAAGGTTGATAATGATAGTCCCACATACTTGTGGCAGTGCCGCCTTGGTCACATTGGTGTCAAACGCATGAAGAAACTCCATGCAGATGGACTTTTGGAGTTTCTTGATTATGAATCATTTGACACGTGCGAGCCATGCCTCATGGGCAAAATGACAAAGACTCCGTTCTCCGGAACAATGAAGCGAGCAACCAACTTATTGGAAATCATACATACTGATGTGTGCGGTCCAATGAGCGTTGAGGCTCGCGGTGGCTATCGTTATGTTCTCACCCTCACTGATGACTTGAGTAGATATGGGTATGTCTACTTAATGAAACACAAGTCTGAGACCTTTGAAAAGTTCAAGGAATTTCAGAATGAGGTTGAGAGTCAACGTGACAGGAAAATAAAGTTCTTACGATCATATCGTGGGGGAGAATATTTGAGTCACGAATTTGGCACACACTTAAGGAAATGTGGAATTGTTTCACAACTCACGCCGCCTGGAACACCTCAGCGTAATGGTGTGTCCGAATGTCGTAATCACACTCTATTAGATATGGTGCGATCTATGATGTCTCTTAGCAATCTACCGCTATCATTTTGGGGTTATGCTTTAGAGACTGCCGCATTCACTTTAAATAGGGCTCCATCGAAATCCGTTGAGACGACACCGTATGAATTATGGTTTGGAAAGAAACCTAAGCTGTCGTTTCTGAAAGTTTGGGGATGCGATGCTTATGTCAAGAAACTTCAACCTGAAAATCTTGAACCCAAGTCGGAAAAATGCGTCTTCATAGGATACCCTAAGGAAACTATTGGGTATACCTTCTACCTCAGATCCGAAGGCAAGATCTTTGTTGCCAAGAATGGATCCTTTCTAGAGAAAGAGTTTCTCTCGAAAGAAGTAAGTGGGAGGAAAATAGAACTTGATGAAGTACTGCCTCTTGAACCGGAAAGTAGCGCAGCTCAAGAAAATGTTTCTGTGGTGCCTGCACTGACTAGAGAGGAAGTTAATGATGATGATCAAGGAACTCCAGATCAAGTTACTACTGAATTTCGTAGGTCCACAAGGACACGTTCCACACCAGAATGGTATGGCAACCCTGTCCTAGAAATAATGTTGTTAGACAACGGTGAACCTTCGAACTATGAAGAAGCGATGGCGGGCCCAGATTCCAACAAATGGCTTGAAGCCATGAAATACGATATAGGATCCATGTATGAAAACAAAGTATGGACTTTGACAGACTTGCCCGATGATCGACGAGCCATAGAAAATAAATGGATCTTTAAGAAGAAGACGGACGCGGATGGCAATGTGACCATCTATAAAGCTCGGCTTGTCGCTAAGGGATATCGACAAGTTCAAGGGGTTGACTACAATGAGACCTTCTCACCTGTAGCGAAGCTGAAGTCCGTCTGAATCATGTTAGCAATTGCCGCATTCTATGATTATGAGATATGGCAAATGGACGTCAAAACGACATTCTTTAATGGTTTCCTTAAGGAAGAATTGTATATGATGCAGTCAGAAGGTTTTGTCGATCCTAAGAATGCTGACAAGGTATGCAAGCTCCAGTGCTCAATCTATGGGCTGGTGCAAGCATCTCGGAGTTGGAACATTCGCTTTGATGAGATGATCAAAGCGTTTGGGTTTACGCAGATTTATGGAGAAGCCTGTGTTTACAAGAAAGTGAGTGGGAGCTCTATAGCATTTCTCATATTATATGTGGATGACATACTATTGATGGGAAATGATATAGAACTCTTGGAAAGCATAAAGGCCTACTTGAATAAGTGTTTTTTGAATGAAGGACCTTGGAGAAGCTACTTATATATTAGGCATCAAGATCTATAGAGATAGATCGAGACGCCTCATTGCTCTTTCACAAAGCACGTACCTTGACAAGATATTGACGAAGTTCAACATGGATCAGTCCAAGAAGGGGTTCTTGCCTGTATTGCAAGGTGTGAGATTGAGCACGGCTCAATGCCCAACCATGACAGAAGATAGAGAAAAGATGAGTGCCATCCCCTATGCCTCGGCCATAGGGTCTATTATGTATGCCATGTTGTGTATCAGACCTGATGTAAACCTTGCCGTAAGTTTGGTAGGAAGGTACCAAAGTAATCCCGGCATGGAACACTAGACAGCGGTCAAGAATATCCTAAAGTACCCAAAAAGGACTAAGGATATGTTTCTCATTTATGGAGGTGACGAAGAGCTAGTCGTAAAGGGTTACGTCGATGCTAGCTTCGACACAGATCTGGATGACTCCAAGTCATAAATCGGATACGTGTATATTTTGAATGGTGGGGCAGTCGGCTGGTGCAGTTGCAAGCAAAGCATCGTGGCAGGATCTACATGTGAAGCGGAGTACATGGCAACCTCGGAGGCAACACATGAAGCAATCTGGATGAAGGAGTTCATTACCGACCTAGGAGTTATTCCCAATGCGTCGGGACTGATGGCTCTCTTCTGTGACAACACTAGAGCTATTGCCCTGGTCAAGGAGCCTAGGTTTCACAAGAAGACCAGGCATATCAAGCGTCGCTTCAACTCCATTCGTGAAAATGTTCAAGATGGAGACATAGATATTTGTAAAGTGCATACGGACCTAAATGTCGCAGATCCGTTGACTAAACCTCTTCCACGAGCAAAACATGATCAACACCAGAACTCTATGGGTGTTCGATTCATCACAATGTAACTAGATTATTGACTCTAGTGCAAGTGGGAGACTGTTGGAAATATGCCCTAGAGGCAATAATAAAATGGTTATTATTATATTTCCTTGTTCATGATAATTGTCTATTGTTCATTCAATAATTGTGTGTTCATGTTAATTGGTTTCATATGTTAATTTTGAATTTAGTCATGAACTCGTGATAGGCGATTGGTGTTGTAGTAAGAAACATATTCGGAACTTCAATTTTAGCTTTTTGCGTATGATGAAAAAAATCTGTAATGCCGTCAGGCTTTAGGGTTTAGGTCTAAGAATTTGGTTGTAATACCATTGCAACCATCCCCTGATGACCCACAAGTATAGGGAATCTATCGTAGTCCTTTCGATAAGTAAGAGTGTCGAACCCAACGAGGAGCAGATGGAAATGATAAGCAGTTTTCAGTAAGGTATTCTCTGGAAGCACTAAAATTATAGGTAACAGATAGTTTGTGATAAGGTAATTTGTAACGGGTAGCAAGTAACAAAAGTAACCAAGGTGCAGCAAGGTGGCCCAATCCTTTTTGTAGCAAAGGACAAGCCTGGACGAACTCTTATATAAAGGAAAGCGCTCCCGAGGACACATGGGAATTATCGTCAAGCTAGTTTTCATCACGCTCATATGATTCGCGTTCGGTACTTTGATAATCTGATATGTGAGTGGACCGGTGCTTGGGTACTGCCCTTACTTGGATGATGACCCACAAGTATAGGGGATCTGTCGTAATCCTTTAGATAAGTAAGAGTGTCGAACCCAACGAGGAGCAGAAGGAAATGATAAGCGATTTCCAGCAAGGTATTCTCTGCAAGTACTGAAATAAGTGGTAATAGATAGTTTTGTGATAAGATAATGTGTAACGAGCGACAAGTAACAAAAGTAAATAAGGTGGCCCAATCCCTTCTGCAGCAAAGGACAAGCCTGGACAAACTCTTATAAGATGTAAAGCGCCCCCGAGTACACATGGGAATATCGTCAAGCTAGTTTTCGTCACGCTCATATGATTCACGTTCGGTACTTTGATAATTTGGTATTTGGATGGACCGGTGCTTGGGTACTGTCCTTACTTGGACAAGCATCCCAGTTATGATTAACCTCTATTGCAAGCATCCTCAACTACAACAAAAGTATTAAGGTAAACCTAACCATAGCATGAAATATATGGATCCAAATCAGCCCCTTACGAAGCAATGCATAAACTAGGGTTTAAGCTTCTGTCACTCTAGCAACCCATCATCTACTTATTACTTCCCAATGCCTTCCTCTAGGCCCAAATAATGGTGAAGTGTCATGTAGTTGACGTTCACATAACACCACTAGAGGAGAGACAACATACATCTCATCAAAATATCGAACGAATACAAAATTCACATGACTACTAATAGCAAGACTTCTCCCATGTCCTCAGGAACAAAAGTAACTACTCACAAAGCATAAACATGTTCATAATCAAAGGGGTATTAATATGCATATAGGATCTGAACATATGATCTTCCACCAATTAAACCAACTAGCATCAACTACAAGGAGTAATTAATACTACTAGCAACCTACTAGAACCAATCCCGGACTTGGAGACAAGAATTGGATACAAGAGATGAACTAGGGTTTTGAGATGAGATGGTGCTGATGAAGATGTTGATGGAGATTGCCCTCTCCCGATGAGAGGAGCGTTGGTGATGATGATGGCGATGATTTCCCCCTCCGGGAGGGAAGTTTCCCCGGCAGAACAGCTCCACCAGAGCCCTAGATTGGTTCCGCCAAGGTTCCGCCTCGTGGCGGGGGAGTTTCGTCCGAGAAGATGGCTTTTGATTTTTTCCCATTGAAAGAATCCATATAGCAGAAGATGGCCACAGGAGGGCCACCAGGGGGCCCACGAGGTAGGGGGGGCGCGCCCAGGGGGGTAGGGCGCGCCCCCACCCTCGTGGGAAGGGTGTGGCCTCCCTGGTGAAGTTCTTGCTCTTAGTATTTTTTATATATTTGGAAAACATCTTCCGTGAAGTTTCAGGACTTTTGGAGCTGTGCAGAATAGGTCTCTAATATTTGCTCCTTTTCCAGCCCAGAATCCCAGCTGCCGGCATTCTCCCTCTTTATGTAAACCTTGTAAAATAAAAGAGAATAGGCATAAGTATTGTGACATAATGTGTAATAACAGCCCATAATGCAATAAATATCGATATAAAAGCATGATGCAAAATGGACGTATCAACTCCCCCAAGCTTAGACCTCGCTTGTCCTCAAGCGAAAAGACGAAATCAAAAAATATGTCCACATGTTTAAAGATAGAGGTGTCGATAAAAATAAAATACGGACATGAGGGCATCATGATCATTCTTAGAACATCAACTCATATAATTCTTGTCATATGATCTCTAATGCTAGAGTAATAATTCAATCACAATATCAAGTACGAATGGTAAACTTCATTGAAAACTAACGAACTACAATCTCAGTCATTGAAGCAATTGCAATTTATCATAACATAGGAAAGAGTCAATGTATAAGAGCTTTTCAGCAATTCCACATACTCAACTATCATATAATCTTTCACAATTGCTGACAATCATGCAATACTTATGGGTATGGAGTTTTAATCGGACATAGAGAAAGATATGGGCCTATAGTTTTGCCTCCCAACGTTTTACCTCGAGGGTAATGTCAACAGTAATAGTTCATGAAAACTCACATCCAATTAGCCATATATTCCCGGATCTTTCCAACATATTATGCTTCCCAAAGGATATGGTGTAAAAAGGAAGGGTGAAAATCACCATGACTCTTATGCAATGTAGGAGATAAAACTAAAAGACAGGCCCTTCGCAGAGGGAAGCAGAGGCTGTCATGCACTTTTATGGTTGGATGCACAAAATCTTAATGCGAAAGAACGTCACTTTATATTGCAACTTGTGATATGGACCTTTATTATGCAGTTTGTTGCTTTTATTACTTCCATATCACACGCTCGTATAAAGCTTATTTCCTCCACACCAATCAATCATACATATTTAAAGAGCAATTTTTATTGCTTGCACCGATGACAACTTACTTGATGGATCTCACTCAATCCATAGGTAGATATGGTGGACTCTTATGGCAAGACTGGTTTAAGGGTATTTGGAAGCACAAGTAGTATCTCTACTTGGTGCAATGAATTTGGCTAGCATGAGAGGAAAGGCAAGCTCATCATGTTGGAAGATCCAAGACAATATAATTTATCTCAGATGTAAGAAAACATAACCCATTACGTTGTCTTCCTTGTCCAATGTCAACTCTTTAGCATGTCATATTTTAATGAGTGCTCACAATCATAAAAGATGTCCAAGATAGTATATTTATATGTGAAGACCTCTCTTTCTTTATTACTTCCTATTAATTGCAACGATGACCAAAACTATGTTTGTCAACTCTCAACAACTTTTATTCATCATACTCTTTCTATGTGAGCTCATTACTCTCCATAAGACTCATATGATTTCTTTGTTTCTTTTTATTTCTTTCTCTTTTCTTTTATTCACTTAGGATCATGGCAAAATAATCAAGCCCTTGACTCAACACTAATCTTTATTATATAGCTCACGGACTCGATTACATAGAAGGATAATAAAGCAAAACTCACGACTAGATCATACTAAGAACTTTTATTCTACTAGATCAAGACATTACCAAAAGGATCGAACAAGAAAAATGTTAAAGATAAAAGTGACGATGATACGATACCGGGGCACTCCCTCAAGCTTGGCAGTTGCCAAGTGGAGTGCCCATACCCATGTGATTATGTCTCCTTTGTTGGTGAAGAAGGTGAGGATGTTGATGATGGATAGTCACACATTGAGCGTAGGAGGTCTTCTAACTTGCGGACAATGCCATTGAGTGCGATGATATGCTCCTTCAACAAAATATTTTCACGTGTGAGATACTTATTTTGTATACGAGCTAACTCAATCATCTTTAAAGCTTCGATTTCTGTTGGGGTAAGAAGATTGTGATCCAGTTGAAGGGTGTCTTCTGTTGCCGGAACTTGGTCCTCCATGGCCTTCTTGATCCCTTCATCCTTGTTGATCTCCATGGGTTCTTATCTCTTCAACTCTATCTTCATTAGCCAAGCATCATTGCCCTCATGGTTGGAGGAGGAGGGAGACGACATAGTGCCTGGCCTTGACAATCCTGACAAAAAACAGCTCGAAACAAAGACAGGAGATTTTTGCGTGATACGGGAGTCAAAACCCCCGGGAGATTATATAATGAATTTTTACCGACCAAAATACGTGTCATGTACGAAAACGGAGTCCGGAGAGCACACGAGGTGCCCACGAGGTAGGGGGCGCGCCCAGTAGGGTAGGGCGCTCCCTCCACCCTCGTGGAGCCCTCGTGTCCTTCCCGGACTGCTGCTTATTTTTCTATTTTTCTAAATATTCCAAAATAGAGAAATATTGCCTTAAAAACTATTTTGGAGTCGGTTTACTTACCGTACCACATACCTATTCCTTTTCGGAGTCTGAAACGTTCCGAAAAGTGTCCCTTATGTATTCCTCCGGGGTTACGGTTTCAATAACATTGGTTTCAACATTTATGGGATTACCCGAGATATAATGTTTGATTCTTTGACCGTTCACGGATTTGTGCCTTTGAAGTTGTTGATTTTTATGGCACCAGAACGGTAGACCTCCTCGATAACGTAAGGACCTTCCCATTTAGAGAGAAGCTTTCCTGCAAAAAATCTTAAACGAGAGTTGTATAGCAATACATAATCACCTACATTAAACTCACGCTTTTGTATCCTTTTGTCATGCCATCTTTTAACTTTTTCTTTAAACAACTTGGCATTTTCGTAGGCTTGGGTTCTCCATTCATCAAGTGAGCTAATATCAAATAACCTCTTCTCACCGGCAAGTTTAAAATCATAATTAAGTTCTTTAATAGCCCAATAAGCCTTGTGTTCTAGTTCGAGAGGTAATTGACATGCTTTTCCATAGACCATTTTATACGGAGACATACCCATAGGATTTTTATATGCAGTTCTATAGGCCCATAATGCATCATCAAGTTTCTTGGACCAATTCTTTATAGACCTATTAACAGTCTTTTGCAAAATTAATTTGAGTTCTCTATTACTCAATTCTACTTGACCACTAGACTGAGGGTGATAAGGAGATGCAATTCTATGATTAACATCATATTTAGCAAGCATTTTATGGAAAGCACCATGAATAAAATGTGAACCACCATCAGTCATTAAATATCTAGGGACTCCAAATCTTGGAAAAATAACTTCTTTAAGCATTTTAATAGAAGTGTTATGATCAGCACTACTAGTTGGAATAGCTTCTACCCACTTAGTAACGTAATCAACAGCAACTAAAATATGTGTATAACCATTAGAGGAAGGAAAAGGTCCCATATAGTCAAAGCCCCAAACATCAAATGGTTCAATAACAAGTGAATAATTCATAGGAATTTCTTGACGTCTACTAATATTACCAATTCTTTGACATTCATCACAAGATAAGACAAACTTACGGGCATCCTTGAAGAGAGTAGGCCAATAAAAACCAGATTGCAGTACCTTATGTGCAGTTCTATCTCCAGCATGGTGTCCTCCATAAGCTTCGGAGTGACACTTGCGTAGGATCTGTTCTTTTTCATGCTCAGATACACAACGTCTAATAACACCATCTACTCCTTCTTTATAAAGATGTGGGTCATCCCAAAAGTAATGCCTCAAATCATAGAAGAACTTTTCTTTTGCTGGTATGTGAAACTAGGTGGTATAAACTTAGCAACAATGTAATTAGCATAATCAGCATACCATGGAGCAGAATGAGAAGCATTTATGACATTTAATTGCTCATTAGGAAAGCTATCATCAATAGGTAGTGGGTCATCAAGCACATTTTCTAACCTAGACAAGTTGTCTGCAACGGGGTTCTCAGCTCCTTTTCTATCAACAATATGCAAATCAAATTCTTGTAGCAAGAGAACCCATCTAATAAGTCTAGGTTTAGCATCTTTCTTTTCCATAAGATATTTAATAGCAGCATGATCAGTGTGAATAGTTACTTTAGAATCAACAATATAAGGTCTAAACTTATCACAAGCAAATACAACTGCTAAGAATTTTTTTCCAGTAGTAGCATAATTTCTTTGAGCATTGTCTAGAGTTTTACTAGCATATTGAATAACATTTAGTTTCTTATCAACTCTTTGTCCTAGAACAACACCTACAACATAATCACTAGCATCACACATAATTTCAAAGGGTAAATTCCAATCAGGTGGCTGAACAATAGGTGCAGAGATCAATGCTTTCTTAAGTATTTCAAATGCTTCTACACAATCATCATCAAAGACAAATGGTATATCTTTTTGTAATAAATTAGTCAGAGGCCGAGAAATTTTTGAGAAGTCCTTAATGAACCTCCTATAAAAACCGGCATGACCAAGGAAACTTCTTATACCTTTAATGTCATTGGGACATGGCATCTTTTCAATAGCATCAACCTTGGCTTTATCAACTTCAATACCTCTTTCAGAAACTTTATGCCCCAAGACAATACCTTCATTAACCATAAAGTGGCACTTTTCCCAATTCAAGACAAGATTAGTTTCTTCACATCTCTGCAAAAATCGATCAAGGTTGCTCAAGCAATCATCAAAAGAAGATCCATAGACGGAAAATTCGTCCATGAAAACCTCACAAATCTTTTCACAAAAGTCAGAGAATATAGCCATCATGCATCTTTGAAAGGTAGCAGGTGCATTACATAAACCAAAAGGCATACGTCTATAAGAAAAAGTACCAAAAGGGCATGTAGAAGTAGTCTTTGATTGATCTTTGGCTGACACAGGTATTTGAGAGAAACCAGAATAACCATCTAGAAAGCAAAAATGTGTATGTTTGGACAATCTTTCTAGCATTTGATCGATAAAAGGTAAGGGGTAATGATCCTTTTTAGTAGCCTTATTTAATTTGCGGAAATCAATTACCATCCTATAACCTATAATAATTCTTTGAGGAATCAATTCATCTTTATCATTAGGAACAACAGTAATACCTCCCTTCTTAGGGACACAATGGACAGGGCTTACCCACTGACTATCAGCAACATGATAAATTATACCTGCCTCAAGGAGCTTTAGTATCTCCTTTCTTACCACTTCTTTCATTTTAGGATTCAGTCAGCGTTGATGATCACGAACTGGTTTAGCATCTTCTTCCAAATTAATTTTATGTTGACATAGAGTGGGACTAATGCCCTTAAGATCATCAAGAGTATACCCAATAGCAGCGTGGTGCTTCTTCAGAGTTTTCAATAATATCTCTTCCTCATGCTCTGAAAGGTTAGCACTAATAATAATAGGATATATCTTTTTCTCGTCAAGATAAGCATATTTAAGAGTATCAGGTAACGGTTTAAGCTCAAACACGGGATCACCCTTGGGTGGAGGAGGATCCCCTAGGATTTCAACAGGTAAATTCTTTTTCAGAATAGGTTCCTGTTTAAAGAATACTTCATCTAATTCCCTTCTTTCATTCATAAACATATCATTTTCATGGTCTAGCAAATATTGTTCTAAAGGCTCACTAGGAGGTACTACAATAGAAGAAAGACCAATAATTTCATCCTTACTAGGTAATTCTTCTTCACGGTGCTGTCTACTAAATTTAGAAAAATTAAATTCATGAATCATATCATCTAAACCGATAGTAACAACGTCTCTTTTGCAATCTATGGTAGCATTAATAGTATTTAAGAAGGATCTACCAAATATAATGGTACAAAAGCTATCTTGTGGGGAACCAAGAACAAGAAAATCAGCAAGATATTTAGTTTTCCCACACAAGACTTCAACATCTCTAATAATTCCTATTGGTGAAATAGTATCTCTATTGGCAAGTTTAATTGTGACATCAATATCTTCCATCTCAGCAGGTGCAATATCATGCATAACGTCTTTGTATAAGGAATAAGGTATTGCACTAGCACTAGCACCCATATCACATAAGCCATGATAACAATGATCTCCTATTTTAACAGAAATAACAGGCATGCCTACCACAGGTCTAGGTTTATCTTTATCACGGGGTTTAGCAATTCTAGCAGTTTCATTACAGAAATAAATAACATGCACATCTATATTATCAGACAAGAGATCTTTAACAATAGCAATATTAGGTTCAACTTTAACTTGCTCAGGAGATGGAAACGATAAGCAGTTTTCAGTAAGGTATTCTCTACAAGCACTAAAATTATCGGTAACAGATAGTTTTGTGATAAGGTAATTTGTAATGGGTAGCAAGTAACAAAAGTAAACAAGGTGCAGCAAGGTGGCCCAATCCTTTTTGTAGCAAAGGACAAGCCTGGACGAACTCTTATATAAAGGAAAGCACTCTCGAGGACACATGGGAATTATCATCAAGCTAGTTTTCATCATGCTCATATGATTCGCGTTCGGTACTTTGATAATTTGATATGTGGGTGGACTGGTGCTTGGGTACTGCCCTTACTTGGATGATGACCCACAAGTATAGGGGATCTATCATAGTCCTTTCGATAAGTAAGAGTGTCGAACCCAACGAGGAGCAGAAGGAAATGATAAGCGGTTTCCAGCAAGGTATTCTCTGCAAGTACTGAAATAAGTGGTAACAGATAGTTTTGTGATAAGATAATTTGTAACGAGCAACAAGTAACAAAAGTAAATAAGGTGCAACAAGGTGGCCCAATCCCTTTTGTAGCAAAGGACAAGCCTGGACAAACTCTTATAAGATGCAAAGCGCTCCCGAGGACACATGGGAATATCGTCAAGCTAGTTTTCATCACGCTCATATGATTCGCGTTCGGTACTTTGATAATTTGGTATGTGGGCGAACCGGTGCTTGGGTACTGCCCTTACTTGGACAAGCATACCACTTATGATCAACCTCTATTTCAAGCATCCGCAACTACAACAAAAATATTAAGGTAAACCTAACCATAGCATGAAACATATGGATCCAAATCAGCCCCTTACGAAGCAACGCATAAACTAGGGTTTAAGATTCTGTCACTCTAGCAACCCATCATCTACTTATTACTTCCCAATGCCTTCCTCTAGGCCCAAATAATGGTGAAGTGTCATGTAGTCGACGTTCACATAACACCACTAGAGGAGAGACAACATACATCTCATCAAAATATCAAACGAATACCAAATTCACATGACTACTAATAGCAAGACTTCTCCCATGTCCTCAGGAACAAAAGTAACTACTCACAAAGCATAAACATGTTCATAATCAGAGGGGTATTAATATGCATATAGGATCTGAACATATGATCTTCCACCAATTAAACCTACTAGCATCAACTACAAGGAGTAATTAACACTACTAGCAACCTACTAGCACCAATCCCGGACTTGGAGACAAGAATTGGATACAAGAGATGAACTAGGGTTTTGAGATGAGATGGTGCTGACGAAGATGTTGATGGAGATTGCCCTCTCCCGATGATAGGAGCGTTGGTGATGATGATGGCGATGATTTCCCCCTCCGGGACGGAAGTTTCCCCGGCAAAACAGCTCCGCCAGAGCCCTAGATTGGTTCCGCCAAGGTTCCGCCTCGTGGTGGCGGAGTTTCGACCGAGAAGATGGCTTTTGATTTTTTCCCATCGAAAGACTCCATATAGCAGAAGATGGCCACCGGAGGGCCACCAGGGGGCCCACGAGGTAGGGGGCGCGCCTAGGGGGGTAGGGCGCGCTCCCACCCTCGTGGGTAGGGTGTTGCCCCCTGGTGAAGTTCTTGCTCTCAGTATTTTTTATATATTTGGAAAACATCTTCCGTGAAGTTTCAGGACTTTTGGAGCTGTGCAGAATAGGTCTCTAATATTTGCTCCTTTTCTAGCCCAGAATCCCAGCTGCCGGCATTCTCCCTCTTTATGTAAACCTTGTAAAATAAGAGAGAATAGGCATAAGTATTGTGACATAATGTGTAATAACAGCCCATAATGCAGTAAATGTCGATATAAAAGCATGATGCAAAATGGACGTATCATTGGATAAGCGTCCCACTTATGATTAACCCCTTTTGCAAGCATCCGCAACTATAAAAGAAGTATTAAGGTAAACCTAACCATAGCATGAAACATATGGATCCAAATCAGCCCCTTACGAAGCAACGCATAAACTAGGGTTTAAGCTTCTGCCACTCTAGCAACCCATCATCTACTTATTACTTCCCAATGTCTCCCCCTAGGCCCAAACAATCGTGAAGTTTCATGTAGTCGATGTTCACATGACACCACTAGAGGAGAGACAACATACATCTCATCAAAATATCAAACGAATACCAAATTCACATGACTACTTATAGCAAGACTTCTCCCATGTCCTCATGAACAAAGGTAACTATTGGAAATATGCCCTAGAGGCAATAATAAAATGGTTATTATTATATTTCCTTGTTCATGATAATTATCTATTGTTCATGCTATAATTGTGTTATCCGGAAATCGTAATACATGTGTGAATACATAGACCACAACATGTCCCTAGTGAGCCTCTAGTTGACTAGCTCGTTGATCAATAGATGGTTATGGTTTCCTGACCATGGACATTGGATGTCATTGATAACAGGATCACATCATTGGGAGAATGATGTGATGGACAAGACCCAATCCTAAGCATAGCACAAGATCGTGTAGTTCGTCTGCTAAAGCTTTTCTAATGTCAAGTATCATTTCCTTAGACCATGAGATTATGCAACTCCCGGATACCGTAGGAATGCTTTGGGTGTGCCAAACGTCACAACGTAACTGGGTGGCTATAGAGGTACACTACGGGTATCTCCGAAAGTGTCTTTTGAGTTGGCACGAATCGAGACTGGGATTTGTCACTCCGTGTGACGGAGAGGTATCTCTGGGCCCACTCGGTAAGACATCATCAAAATGAGCTCAGTATGATCAAGGAGTTGATCACGGGATGATGTGTTACAGAATGAGTAAAGAGACTTGCCGGTAACGAGATTGAACAAGGTATAGGGATACCGACGATCGAATCTCGGGCAAGTATCATACCGGTAGACGAAGGGAATTGTATACAGGATTGATCGAATCCCCGACATCGTGGTTCATCCGATGAGATCATCGTGGAACATGTGGGAGCCAACATGGGTATCCAGATCCCGCTATTGGTTATTGGCCAGAGAGATGTCTCGGTCAGGTCTGCATGATTCCCGAACCCGTAGGGTCTACACACTTAAGGTTCGGTGACGCTAGACTTGTTATGGGAAATAGTATGCAGTTACCGAATGTTGTTTGGAGTCCCGGACGTCACGAGGAGTTCCGGAATGGTCCGGAGGTGAAGATTTATATATGGGAAGTCATCATACGGTCACCGGAAGTGTTTGGGGGTTTATCGGTATTATACCGGGACCACCAAAGGGGTTCTGGGGGTCCATCGGGAGGGTCCACCTGCCTCGGAGGGCCCTATGGGTTGTATGTGGAAGGGAACCAGCCCCTAAGTGGGCTGGGAGCCACCGCCCTAGGGCCCATGCGCCTAGGGTTGGGGGGGGGGGAACCCTAAAGGGGGCGCCCCCCTTGGCTTGGGGGGTAAGCCCCCTCCCCTTGGCCGCCGCCCCCCTCTAGATATCATCTAGAGGGGCCGACCCCCTTCCCTCTTCACCCTATAAATAGAGGGGTGGAGGGAGGGCAGCAACACCACTTCCAAGGCGCAACCCTCCCTCTCCCAACACCTCATCCTCCTCCGTTGAGCTTGGCGAAGCCCTGCCGGAGAACTGCGAGCTCCACCACCACGCCGTCGTGCTGCCGGAGTTCTTCCCCAACTTCTCCTTCCCCCTTGCTGGATCAAGAAGGAGGAGACGTCCTCGGGTTTTACGTGTGTTGAACGTGGAGGTGCCGTTGTTCGACGCTTAGATCGGAATCAACCGTGATCTGAATCGCTATGAGTACGGCTCCTTCATCCGCGTTCTTGTAACGCTTCCGTTTAACGATCTTCAAGGGTATGAAGATACACTCCCCTCTCTCTCGTTGCTAGTCTCTCCATAGATTGATCTTGGTGATGCGTAGAAATTTTTTAATTTCTGCAACGATCCCCAACAGTAACTACTCACAAATCATATTCATGTTCATAATCAGAGGGGTATTAATATGCATAAAGGATCTCAACATATGATCTTCCACCAAGTAAACCAACTAGAATCAACTACAAGGAGTAATCAACACTACTAGCAACCCACAGGTACCAATCTGAGGTTCTGAGACAAAGATTGGATACAAGAGATGAACTAGGGTTTGAGAGGAGATGGTGCTGGTGAAGATGTTGATGGAGATTAATTGACCCCCTCCCGATGGGAGGATTGATGGTGATGACGATGGTGACGATTTCCCCCTCCCGAAGGGATGTTTCCCCGACAGAACAGCTCTGATGGAGCCCTAGATTGGTTCCGCCTCGTGGCGGCGGCGCTTCGTCCCAAAAGCTTCCTTCTGATTTTTTCCAGGGTGAAAGACTTCATATAGCAAAAGATGGGCACCGGAGGCCTGCCAGGGGGACCCACGAGACAGGGGCGCGCCCACACCCTCGTGGATGATGGGTGGGCCGCCTCTGGTGCTTTCTTCGCCCAATATTTTTTATATATTCCAAAACTGACTTCCTGGAGTTTCAGCACTTTTGGAGTTGTGAAGAATAGGTCTCTAATATTTGCTCCTTTTCCAGTCCAGAATTCCAGCTGCCGGCGTTCTCCCTCTTCGTGCAAACCTTGTAAAATAAGAGAGAATAGGCATAACTATTGTGACATAATGTGTAATAACAACCCATAATGCAAGCATGATGCAAAATGAACATATCAACTCCCCAAGCTTAGACCTCGCTTGTCCTCAAGCGGAAGCCGATATCGAAAAATATGTCCACATGTTTAGAGATAGAGGTGTCGATAAAATAAAATACAGACATGAGGGCATCATGATCATTCTTGGAACAACAACAACATATATATATTGTCATATGATTTCTTATGCTAAAGTAACAATCTATTCACAATGTGAAGTATGAAACAGAAACTTCATTGAAAACTAACAAACTATAATCTCAGTCATTGAAGCAATTGCAATTTATCATAACATCGGAAAGAGTCAATATAAGAGCTTTTCAGCAAGTCCACATACCTAACTATCATTTAGTCTTTCACAATTGCTAACACTCACGCAATACTTATGGGTATGAAGCTTTGATCGGACATAGAGAAAGATATGGGCTTATAGTTTCGCCTCCCAACCGTGGTAATGAGCCTTGTTTGGATGCCAAATCGGTGGCGTGCCATGGTCTGTCCTCTGCTACCAAGTACCAACCGTGCTTCTTGTGGCTGGACTACATAAATGGTTCCCTTTATCATATGGTTCCAAAGGTGTGCGTGGCGAGGCGTCTACTGGGGAGAGGAATGCTTTCACGCTGCTAGCTGGAGAAGATTGGACTGTCTAGTGACATTTGTACACACGATCGACCTACTAACTAGAGTGTCACAAGAAACAAGAAACATAAGCATATGTACACGGCCTCCATTAAGACAGTGTGGTAAAGTGGTAACCGCGGCTCTTTCCTAGAAACTTCATGGGGCTATACCTGGTTGGGGTTCCTTCGCTCCTACTTAACTCGGCCCATTTCGGCAACTTGGATTTGAGGTGTGTATATATCATCTTATCTCTCTATTAGCTGTTAAGCACCCACCACACTACTATTTCATGACCACGATACCCCTTTGGGTCCACGTTGCTCTTGTCGGGGCGACAACCAAACATTAGCCTCCAGCAGGCCCTGCCCTTTGTCCCTCTCCCTCTGTTAAATTGTGATCTAAATTCTACCGTATTGAACTAGACATAGTACATATGGTGTGGGCCTTTGCGTTGGTACCGACGCGTACGAGTACAACTCATTTACTTGTCCTCCAAGGACTCTCATGTATTGCCCTCATATATACCCCATGTAGTCGCACCTCAGACGGTCTGTCGTCTCATGCTTGTAATACTCCTCCTTATAGTGATTACGCCTTCGTGTGTCCGTGGTTTTTCTCCCGCAAGGGTTTCCACATAAAAATCTGTGTCTCTTTGTCTCGTTTATTTCTCGTTATTATCTAACAAGTGGTATCAGAGCTGAGGTTCAGATACGAGATTAGGGACAGAGATTTAGGGTTGCGTGCGCCGCCGCATGCAAGCAGGCGATCCGTCCGGATCGATTCCGCTGTGCTATCCTATGAAGAAGCCGAGACCGACGGGATATTGATTTTCCCTACCGCGGCGCCCTACAAAGCTGTCGCATAGGCGCCGAGACCGATCAGATCATCTGCTGTACGGTCGTGTTCGAGATTGATTCTCCGCTACAGCCTCATCAATTCAAGGCGTTCCGTACGCGTGGAATCTCTTCTACGCGTGGAAGAAAATCAAGGCTTCAAGCCCCAGGAGGCCAGTACTACTCATGTGGCTACGTTGCTGCTGGACTTTGCTTCAACTCGGTCACTAGTACTACTAGTACTTGCCACATGAAGACAAGGCTCATCTACAGTTCAGACTGTTTTATTGTTCTCTGTTTAATTGCTATGTCCACTACCTATACTACCAGGTGCTATTTATCATATTCCGTTTGATCCGCATATTAAATTCTCTGAAGAATTTTTCTACGGCTTGTACTACTTTGTGTACACAGATTTATCTAGTCATGACTTCCATGAAGTACAATCTTCTGCCGCTGGACCGTGACACAATGTTTACCCTATGGCAAGTCAAGATGCGGACATTGTTAGCACAGACCGACTATGATGAAGCACTGGATAGTTTTGGAAAGAACCGAATTGAGGACTGGACTAATGAGGAGAAAATAATTGATCATAAGGCTTTGTCAAAAATTCAACTCCATTTGCATAATAATATTTTGCAGGAAGTTTTGAGCGAGAAAACTGCCGCCGCTCTATGGTTAAAGCTGGAAGGGATTTGCATGACTAAAGATCTCACCAGCAAGATGCATCTGAAGCAAAAATTATTCCTGCACAGGTTACCCGAGGGAGGTAATGTTTTGAATCATATTTCAGAATTTAAAGAGATCATATCTGATCTAGCTGCAATGGAGGTTAAGTATGAAGAGGAAGATACTGCTTTAATGTTACCTTGTTCACTGCCAAGTTCTTATACAAATTTTAGAGACACCATATTATACAGTCGTGATACTCTCACACTTAATGGAGTTTATGAAGCTTTGAACTCTAAGGAGAAGATGAAATTAATGGTGCCTCATGATGGTTCGAGTTCATCCCAAGCCGAGGGATTATCTGTTCATGGCAGGACAAAGGAGAAGAACTCCAATAATGGAAACAGAGGCAAAAGTAAAAACGGCTATAGGGGCCGGTCGCACTCCAGAGACAAGAAATATTGCAGATATTGCAAGAGAGACGGGCATGACATCTCAGAGTGTTTCAAGTTGTAGAATAAAGAAAAGAGGAAAGGTAACAAACAAGGTGAAAATTCTGCTAACGTTGCTCATGATGATAGTTTCAATGATGCTCTTGTCGTTATTGCTGGATGTGCTGAGACCAATGATGAGTGGGTACTTGACACTGCATGAAATTTTCATATGTGTCCACATAGAGATTGGTTTAATACTTTTGATTCCACTACTTATGCTGGTTCCGTTTTGGGTTTTGATAATTCACCATGCAAGATTGAAGGCATAGGTTCTATTCGAATCAAGATGGTTGATGGCATAATTAGAACTTTGACAGATGTTCGGTATATTCCGAAGATGAAGAGAAATCTTATCTCTATGAGTGCTCTTGATGCAAAGGGGTACAAGTATTCAGGTGGAGATAGTGTTTTGCAGGTCACCAAAGGCTCCCTTGTTGTGATGAAAGGTGACTTAAGTTCGACCAATGGTCTTTATTACCTTCGAGGTTCTACCGTTTCAGGTAACGCTACTCTAGTTATTTCAAACAATTCTGATTGTGATGCTGCTAACCTTTGGCATATGAGTCTTGGACATATGACACTACTAGGGAAAAGCCTAGCAGCAGCGCGGGTTTTAGGCCTATTAGTAGCGCGGGATGGTGCGCTACTGGTATGACGCTACAGGTAAAGGTTAGCAGTAGCGTGGGTTAACCGACGCTACTGCTATATCGACTTAGTAGTAGCGTTTTCTCCAAACAGCGCTACTGGTAATTACTAGTACCGCTTCTCCCTGCACGCACTACTACTATTATTTCATATTTTATTTATTTTTTATTTCATGTTTTATTCGTACACCTTTATACAAGTTTTCATACGGCAGCAATTTAGAGATTGTTTTTACATCATAATGAGTTATTACATCACTGGGTGAAAGAACCATGGACTAGTTTCAAGTGGATGGACATCCACTTGAAACTAATCCGCGGTTCTTTCACCCAATGATATAATAAATATCATCATCATCATCATCATCATATCATTAACAACTTATCATCACAATACATCATTGTCATATAACACCTCCTCATGATCATCATTTTCATCAATGAGACATCACATAGCAAGTTGGTCACTAGTCATAATCACAACTACTCCTCATCATCAACTCTAACCCATTGTACCACATAATAAATATTGTACCTCATAGGACCTACTACATTCTCTTAGGACCTACTATATTCTCTTAGGTAAAATAACATAAAACAAGATAGCCCCTGACTCTCCATTATGGAGAATGGAGATTATCCTGTCTCCAATTCTTGCCTCTCGCACAATGTTGCTTCCAAGTAGCTCCTTACGACTGTCCATACATTCTTTCCATTCTATGTTTTTCATGTCTCCATCTCTTTAGAAATCCGATATGGACAACTGAGATTCATAGGACGACCTGGCTGTATGTTCAAAACATTAAGGCGACCTTTCTGATACATCAGATGAGGCACACAATCATCTGGGATTTTCTATTGAAAAACATAGTAATAACATTGTAGTTAGGAATGCAGTTAAGTTTTAAAATAATTTATGCAAAAGATGCATGAATGTCGTAATAGTAAAAAATCTTACCATGGCATCTCCATGGATGTTATCGTAGTTCAACACGTGCACTAGTGGCACGTATTGACTATAATGTGGAGGAGTTTTATTATAGTTATTGTAATTCTCAAGATGAGTACAAAATGCGACCAGATGATTTTTCTCCTGATAAGTTGACTCAGAGCCATCGGTGTAGTAGGTTCTATCTACCATGTTCCGCACATTGTTTGAACAATTAAAATAAGCTATCAATGGAAATAAGATGTCAACTATTTTGAAATGAACAATATAAATTAGTTAATAACTATGTTTGAGAAACTCACATAGCGGTAGAATTGGAAGCGTATCAACAAGGACCCAAATGTCCAAATTGTCTTGGTCGATGTCAGGATCACCAAGATCCATGGTGACAAACATACCCTCTTGAAAATCATACATCTTGCAAAGTGCTTCCCAACCCGGGTAACCAAAATGGGATACGCTCTCAGAATTGTATAGATTTACCTCAAAATCCATACCATGATGGGTCCTTAGGTTAATTTTCTTTGTTTCATTCCTCTCATGATCTTCAAAACCCATCCTATCCAAGATATAGCGTCTTTCATGGCATGGGATAATCTAATCGAATTGTAAAAGACAAAAAATACACGTTGAAGTAGTACAAGTCGAGCTTAATTGTGAAAAAAACACTTTGCGTCGTAGCTTACCGTATCTCAATTGAAGGCCTCCTCGATCTTAATGCTGAAGCGCCGATCTTCGTCCAGGTGAGGCCTGTCATAGAAACCCCGGTCATCGTGGCACCAGGAGCACTCCCCCGGGGAGACTTTTGTCGTCCGAGTACGATATTTCCTATGTTCATAATTCAAATATTAAACTTGTAGAATTAAATATATGTACTATAAAAATTAAATTAGATCATTATTATTCATCACGGGTTGACTATCGGTCTGCCGACTCTATATGGTGGAGACTCTCCCTCACTGATTCCTCTTTGACATTTGCAACCGTCGGTGATGGTCGTTACTCCTTCTTTCCCTAGTGCATAACAAAGGTCTAGCACAAGGAAAATAAGGAGAAATGACCCCCACGACAATAGTCGGGATTCTTCGTCCTGTCTCATATATGGTGGATACACTCCCTCACTGATTTTTTGACCTTCCGTGATGGAGCCTCGGCAGACTTAATGTCAACCCGAAATATTGTTTAATTATTTTTCTAGAAAACCCAGGCCACTCGATATTTCCTACATATTCTAGCACAAGTCATGCCAAAATTCACGAAAAATTCCGGCATGACCTTTGCTAAAACAGGACATATCGAGCGCCTGAAATTTGCCGGAACGGAAATTAATCAACACTCTGGCAAAACATAGGCCACTCAGAGTTGTAACATGAACATGACCGTCCACTTGGGCAACCACATATCCTATTTGAGCAAGACAAGATATACATGTTTTTATCTACATCATATCTTATAGGACTCATATTGACATGGAGATTTGGCTGGTCTCACCTCGAGGTCGGAGGGGGTCGGTGACGGGGACGACGGCGAGGATGATGGAGGGGCTCCTTGATTTCTGCAAAACAAAAACCCTATAAATAAAACCCTAGCGAACGACATCGATGCGGGAATAATTTCTTAAACTAAAAGAATAACAACAAATGTGACATGTTCAACTAGTTCTATTAATTCAAATAGTTCTTACTAAATATAAACTTACTATAAATAGAAATAAACTAAAAATAAACTAGTTCAACTAGTTATAATAATTTTCTTACTAAAAATACATTAGTTTTATTAATTCAACCAGTTCTTACTAAAATTAAACTAGTTCAACTAGTTTATTAATTTACTTACTAATTATTTTAAACACTTACTAAAAAAACTATATTGATTTTTTCCTCTAAACTAAACACTACTGCCGTAATTAACATCTAGTTAAACCCTACTGCCCTAACCCTACTGCCCTAGTTCTTAAGCATCTACAAGTACTAACTAATTAGATGAACCCTACCTAGGTGCTTAAGCATCTACAACTACTTAAGCACCCATTGATGAACCCTAGGAATTTGTCCTAAAAACTAATTAAGTATCTACAACTACTGCCCTAATTAACATCTAGTTTACAATTAAGCATCTACAACTACTGCCCTAATTAGCATCTAATTTGATGAACCCTAACTAACTCGATGCACTATAAAATTTGATGAACCCTAGCTAGGCATAGGTAGGGGAGGAGGAGGAGGTGTAGACATGCTCACCTCGGGCGCCAGCAGAGTTAGGGAGCGGCCGAGGGAGGGGCAGGCGGCGTCGAGGTCGGTATCGGGCTCGGGCGCGCGATGGAGGGCGGCGATGTAGGGTGGCGACGAGGTCAGGGTCAGGGGAGGCGTCGAGGTCGGGGTCGGGGCGACGTCGAGGGCATGCGGAGGGCGACAGGAGAGCGCGCGGTGGCCGACGGCAATGCAGGGCGACGACGGCGCGGTGACAGCAGAGGAGTTGGATTTGGGGGAAGTGGCCGTGGAGAAGAAGAACCACGCGGTTAAGTCAAAAATAACAGTAGCACGGTCTAGGAAAAGTGCTATTGCTACATTAGCTATAGTGCTATCTGACAGAACACGCTACTGCTAAGTTAGCTATAGCGCATGTCCTGAAAGCACGCTGTTGCTACGCCTTTCTCTTCATTTTTAATTTGTTTTCCTTCATATTTTCATTTTTCCTTCCCCTTTTTCTATTTCTTTCATTTTCATTTACTTTTCTATATGTTTTTCATTTGATTTTCCTTTCATTAGCAGTAGCGCTTTCTGCGTAAAACACGCTGCTACAACAACCATAGCAGCAGCGCGCTTTGCTTAAGCTCGCTACTACTATTGGTAGCCTGGTGAGAACAGTAGGGGAATTGTAGTTGGAGCGCTTCTTCGCTGAGAGCGCTACTACTATAAACTTAGCTGCAGCGCGTTTCTTTGCCACACGCTAGTGGTAAGTAGTAGTAGCGCTTATTTTTGTCCCGCGCTACTGGTAAGATTCTGTGTATAAGGTTTTCCCTTGTAGTGTGAGTGAACTTGGTTTAGCAGAGTTAAATAAGAGAGGTCTTCTTGATGGATATGAACCTGGTAAATTGAAATTTTGTGAGCATTGTATTTTCAGCAAGCACAAGAGGGCGAAGTTCAACACTTCGACTCATACAACTGAAGGTATTCTTGATTATATCCATTCTGATTTATGGGGACCATCTCACAAAAAGTCATTAGGTGGTGCTAGTTACATGCTGACTATTATTGACGATTATTCAAGAAAAGTTTGGCCTTATTTCTTGAAGCATAAATATGAAGCATTCTCAGCATTTAAGGAGTGGAAGATTATGATTGAAAGACAAACTAAAAAGAAGGTAAAGATAATTCTGTAACACCCACGATGCGGCTACATCTCCCACGTGTCGGAGCACGACTTAGAGGCATAACCGCATAGTAGGCATGTCGCAAGAGGGGTAATCTTTACACATCCCATGTACTGAATATGAAAGGGATAAAGAGTTGGCTTACAATCGCCACTTCACACAATACATAAATATAGCATTACATCATCCAGATACAATCAAGGTCCGTCTACGGAACCAAAATAAAGACAACCCCAAATGCATAAGATCCCCGATCGCCCCGACTGGGCTCCACTACTGATCAACTAGAAACGAAACAACACAGAGAACACGATATTCCTCGAGCTCCTCCTTGAGCTGGGTTGCGTCACCTGCAACTGGTAACAACGGCACCTACAATTGGTTTTGGAAGTAATCTGTGAGCCACGAGGACTCAGCAATATCACACCCGCAAGATCAAGACTATTTAAGCTTATGGGTAGGTAAAGGTAGCGAGGTGGAGCTGCAGCAAGCACTAAGCGTATATGGCGGCTAACTTATGCAAATAAGAGTGAGAAGAGAAGCAAAGCATAGTCGTGAACTAGAAGTGATCAAGAAGTGATCCTGAAACTACTTACGTTCAAGCATAACACAAGAACCGTGTTCACTTCCCGGACTCCGCTGGAAAGACCATCACGGCTGCACACGCGGTTGATGCATTTTAATTAAGGTAAGTGTCAAGTTTTCTACAACCGGACATTAACAAATTCCCATCTACCCATAACTACGGGCACGACTTTCGAAAGTTCAAAATCCTGCAGGGGTGTCCCAACTTAGCCCATCACAAGCTCTCACGGTCAACAAAGGATATTCCTTCTCCCAGGAAGACCCGATCAGACTCGGAATCCCGGTTACAAGACATTTCGACAATGGTAAAACAAGACCAGCAAGACCACCCGCTGTGCCGACAAATCCCGATAGGAGCTGCACATATCTCGTTCTCAGGGCACACTGGATAAGCTAAGCGTACAAGAGCCGACGTGACCCAAGTTGCCAAGGGATGGCCCTGCACGGTGCTCTAGTTCGGACCAACACTCAGAGGAGCACTGGCCCGTGGGTTTAAAATAAAGATGACCCTTGAGTCTGCAGAACCCAAGGGAAAAAGGCTTAGGTGGCAAATGGTAAAACCAAGGTTGGTCCTTGCTGGAGGAGTTTTATTCAAGGCGAACTGTCAAGGGGTTCCCATTAAAACCCAACCGCGTAAGGAACACAAAATCAAGGAAGATAACACCGGTATGACGGAAACTAGGGCAGCAAGAGTGGAACAAAACACCAGGCATAAGGCCGAGCCTTCCACCCTTTACCAAGTATATAGATGCATTAATTAAAATAAGAGATATTGTGATATCTCAACATATCCATGTTCCAACAAGGAACAAACTTCATCTTCACCTGCAACTAACAACGCTATAAGAGGGGCTGAGCAAAGCAGTAACATAGCCAAACAACGGTTTGCTAGGACAAGGTGGGTTAGAGGCTGGACATGGCAATATGGGAGGCATGATATAGCAAGTGGTAGGTATCGCGGCATAGCAAAAGAGCAAGAAACTAGCAAGCAAAGATAGAAGTGATTTCGAGGGTATGGTCATCTTGCCTGAGATCCCGCAAGGAAGAAGAACGAGTCCATGAAGAAGACAAGCGGACGAAGTTGAACGAATCCTCACAAACACGACGTTATCGGGACCAACCCGACGAAGCAACAGCAGAAAGAAGAACACAACATAGCAAACAACCATCACATAAGCATGGCATGATGCACAACCAAGTATGATGCATTTCCGGTTTAAAGAGGCATGGCATGGCAAAGTGCATAAGCAATTCTACAAATTAAGTGGAGCTCAATATGCAACGAGTTGCATATTGACGGAACACCACATTAATTATTTAGTTCGGTCTCGTTTATGTACCCAACAATATTAAATGTAGTTAAACATGGCAAGAGGAGAAGCATAAAGAAATTAAACCTCTACAAAAAAAGTTTAAATGAGGCCGGAACAAACAACAATTCTGGTAAATCCCCATATGCATTTAGCAAATTAATGCAAACAACAATTTAAACATACTTGGTGTTGTTATCATGATGCGGATGACATATGCAAGTTTTAAGAATTTTTTTTGAAAATGTTGACAAGAGCATTTTATGAAGCATTAGTCATCGTGGCGGAAACGAAAGGGGTGCCATGGCAACAAATCCGAAAATGGTACCACGGCAACATATCGGTTCCGGTAGCTCATGGAGATACCGGTGCAAAGGAAGCAAGGGTGCGGATGTTCGGAAAATGCTAGAGATGGTGGGGTGATCCCGGATTCCGGGTGTCCCACGAGTTGGCGACAAGAAAATGAGTGACAATTTGTACACGGTGCAAACACAAGGATCTCAAACATCGCAAGCATTCGTTCACGGACGGTCGTCTTGGGGTTATACCTTCGAAGCGTGCGTTATCGGAGGGGTTCGAGTTCATAGAGGGAAGTAGGCGTTCTCGCGGCGGCGATAGAAGTAGTGGTACACGTTCGTTTTTCGGAGAGGTACTTGACGAGTCCAAGGTTTCCGGGGGCGAGGGTAGTGGAGCTTGGCGAATCCGAGTTCTTCAGAGGTCGTCATCGAACTTGGTAAAAAAAACACGGCATGGGTAGTCGTTCACATGACGGCCTTCGACGACGGTAGGCGTACACGTTCCGTAGAAGTTCGAGTCACCGGTGAAGGAACTTGGTGGTCCACGGGGTCGACAGTAGAGGTACTTGGCAAAATGCACGTTGACGGTGGTTGTACTCGTATCGTCGTGGAAGTAGTCGTTCACTTGACGGTATTTGGCAATGGTTGTCGTACACAGTTCTTAGACATTCGGGTCTCTCGTAGATGTACTAGATGCATCTCGGATGTGTAACCATACACGCACGTAGATGAACTTGGTGGGTCCTTGACATCCTGGTACTTGGCGTTCGGTGCGGTACTTGCCGAGCAAGAGGCGAAGTCGTGGTTGGATGGTCTTGGCCGCAAAGGTGGTAGCAGCCGCGAAAGGCCGTCGGAGAGGGAGCAGGGGCGCGAGGAGGGCCATGGTAGGTACGGGTCTGCCGGACCTGCAACTGCGGCTGGGGACGATGGCAGAGGAGTCCTTGGGGTCAGCCCTGGTGTCAACTTGACCATGGAGAACGACGGAGGTTGGCGGCTGGAGGTGGAGGGGAACACGACAAGGCGGACGATAGCGGCAAGCTTGCTGGCACGGCTGGTGGCGGAACTTGCCGGGCGACGGAGGCGCGGCGCTGGTGAAGGGAGGCCATGGCAGATGGGGCGGCGCAGAGCAGCAACCTGCTGCTGGTCACTGGCGCGGATGAGGCAAGGGGCGGCGGAGCGCCATGGCTGAGGGAGCAGAGGGGGGGGGCTGAGTAGGGCATGCTGGTGGCCCCATGGGCGCGACGGCGGTGAGGAGGCCGACGGGGCTCCGGCCTGGATCCCTGGATCGAAGGAGGAGGGAGGCCGAGGGGCGCTGGAGGGAGATCGAGAGGGGGTTCGAGCAGCCGGGGATGGGGATCGGGCTGCGAGGGAGAGATGGGGTCGGGCACAAGAGAGAGATCGAGAGAAGGAGGAGGTCGAGCGAGGCAGCAGTGCTCGCTGCCTCTGGCGGCGCGAGGGAGAGGGTACGAGAAGGAGGGATTGAGGGGAGATTCTAGGGTTAAGGACAGTTAGGTGGCTTGGGCCTTGGGCCTTAGGAAAAAAAAGGATGGGCCACCCTGGTGCAACTCTTACTCTCTCCTCTAAACTCATTTTCTGTTTAGATAACAACCGGAAGTTACAAGAAAAGATCAGGGAGTTAGGAGAAGAGTTTAGCTGAGATAAAATTATCCGTGGAACCATGGAATTGTGGGCTATTTTAATAAAATGCTTTGGCAAACTTTAGAGATAGGAAAAATAATAATCCAAATTTGAATTAATTTCAAACTTGAACCATTTTTGAACCCCACCAAACCAAACCCAAAAGAGCTGAAATTTGACACGGAGGTGGTATGCATGGGGTATGATTTATAGAGAAAAGGTGAACATTTTTATGTGATAGAAAAATGTCACCTACAATGGATGGTTGAATTTGAAAGAAAGAAGCTAGTGATAGGGTTTCAACTTGATGGGGGATTTGGTGGCAAGAGAAAGATGTAATTGTGTTTGGTTGATTCCATAAGAATGGAATATTGATTATAGCTCCCTAATAATATTGGGAGTATATGTTCTAAAGAGAAATCACCATTGTGAATATCCCTCGATTTAAATGGACCGAAGATCCATACGATTTGTTTAGTTGAGTTGCAAAAGAACTAAAGATATGATACATGATGACATGATGCAATGCAAAATATGCAAAGATGAATGCAACAAACCAACAACTCACACGATGAAACTTGAACAACATGGAAGGCGTCTGAAGCTCCGGGCTTGGGGCGTTACAACTTCGCACTGATAATGGTATGGAATTTTGTTCTAAGCAATTTAAGAATTATTGCAAGTCTAAAGGCATTGTCATACACTACACCGTTCCTTATACTCCTCAACAAAACGGTGTTGCTGAGCGTATGAACATGACCATTATTTCCAGAGTCCATTGCATGTTGTCCAATGCAGGTTTGCATAGGCGTTTTTGGGCTGAGGCCGCTTCCACTGCTTGCTATCTGATTAATCGTTCACCATCTATTTCTCTTAATAAGAAAATTCCAATTGAGGCATGGTCTGGTTCACCTGCTGATTATTCACAATTGAGAGTTTTTGGTTGCACTGCTTATGCTCATGTTGATAATGGAAAGTTGGACCCTAGGGCTGTTAAGTGCATCTTTCTTGGTTATAAGTCTGGTGTTAAAGGTTCTAAATTGTGGAATCCTGAAACCCAAAAGGTTGTTATTAGCAGAAATGTTATCTTTAATGAATCTGCTATGTTACATGATGTTTCATCTACTAATGTTCCCGTTGAGAGTGAATAGCAGGCTACTATTCAGCATCCTACTGTTCAGGTGGAGCATGTTATTGATTCAGGTGATACATCTGGTAATGAAATTGTTGATGCACATGATGAACCCATCGTTAATGATGATCAAGTCACTCCCACTCCAAATCAGCCTATTGTTCCGCCCAGTTGGAATCTCGCACGTGACAGAGTTAGACGGGGTATTAATAAACCTGACAGGTTAATTGAAGAGTGTAATATTGTTTCTTTTGCTTTATCTGTTGCAGAAGAAATTGAAGGTAATTCTGAGCCTTCTTCATATTCCGAGGCTACTATCTCTGGTGATAGTAATAAGTGGATGACCTCTATGCATGATGAGATGGAATCACTTGAAAAGAATGGCACTTGGGATTTAGTAAAATTACCTAGAGAGAAGAAACCTATTCATTGCAAGTGGCTTTTCAAGAGGAAAGAAGGTGTTTCTCCTAATGATGAGACAAGATATAAAGCAAGGTTAGTTGCTAAAGGTTATAGCCAGATTCCAGGTATTGACTATAACGAAGTTTTTTCTCCTGTTGTGAAGCATAGCTCTATTCGCACTTTACTTAGTATTGTTGCCATGAATGATTTTGAGCTTGAGCAATTGGATGTTAAAACTTCATTCTTACATGGAGAATTAGAATAGGATATTTATATGGAACAACCTGAGGGTTTTGTTATTCCTGGAAAAGAAAAGCTTGTCTATAAGTTAAAGAAATCTCTTTATGGATTGAAGCAATCCCCTAGACAGTGGTACAAGAGATTTGACACCTTTATGTTCTCTCAAGGTTTCAAAAGGTCTAATTATGATAGTTGTGTCTATTTGAAAACTTTCAAAGGTTCAACTATTTATTTTCTCCTTTATGTTGATGATATGCTAATTGCTGAAAGAGTATGTCAGATATTAATGAACTAAAGAAGCAATTGAGTAATGAATTTGAGATGAAGGATTTGGGTGCAGCAAAGAAAATACTTGGCATGGAAATATCCGGAGATAGACCGTCTGGAAAAGTATATCTAAGTCAGAGAGGATATATTGATAAATTTCTTCATTGTTTTAACATGCATAATGCCAAGCCAGTAAGTACTCCATTAGCTGCACACTTCAAATTATCATCAGCTTTATGTCCTAAGTCAGATGCAGATATTGAGTACATATCTAGAGTTCCCTATTCGAGTGCAGTTGGTTCACTTATGTATGCCATGGTTTGTTCTCATCCGGATTTATCATATGCATTGAGTGTTGTGAGTAGATACATGGCTAATCCTGGGAAAGAGCATTGGAGAGCAGTTCAGTGGATTTTCAGATACCTACGAGGTACTTTTAATGCTTATTTGCAGTTTGGGAAAACTAAAGATGGACTTGTTGGTTTTGTTGATTCTGATTTTGCTGGTGATTTGGATAAGAGAAGATCGCTCACAAGTTATGTTTTCACCATTGGTGGTTGTGCTGTGAGTTGGAGAGCAACTTTGCAGTCTATTGTGACTTGTTCCACTACTGATGCCGAGTATATGGCTATTTTCGAGGCATGCAAAGAAGCTATATGGTTGAGAGGTTAGTACACTGAGCTTTGTGGAGATTCATGTTGCCCTACCATATTTTCTGATAGTCAAAGTGCTATATCTCTTACAAAGAATCCAATGTATCATGAGAGAACAAAGCACATTGATGTCAGCTTTCATTATATTCGAGATGTTGTTGCTGAAGGCAATTTGAAGGTATGCAAGATAAGTACTCATGATAATCCTGCTGATATTATGACAAAGCCAGTTCCGACCAATAAGTTTGATCTTTGCTCAGGCTTAGTTGGTATTTCTCACTAGTCCTATGGACTTTGACGCACAAGGTGTTTATTCCGATTTGGATGGAGTTATCTACTTTCTTCGACTACTGGAGGGAATTTGGCTCAAGGTGGAGATTGTTAAATTGTGATCCAAATTCTACCGTATTGGACTAGATGTAGTACCTACGGTGTGGGCCTTTGCGTTGGTACCGATGCATACGAGTACAACTCGTTTACTTGTCCTCCAAGGACTCTCATGTATTGCCCTCATATATACCCCATGTAGTCGCACCTCAGACGATCTGTCATCTCGTGCTTGTAATACTCCTCCTTATAGTGATTACGCCTTCGTGCGTCCGTGGTTTTCTCCCGCAAGGGTTTCCACGTAAATATCCGTGTCTCTTTGTCTCGTTTATTTCTCTTTATTATCTAACACCCTCGTTGCCACCAGAGGAGGCTATCGGGAAACTGTATTGCCATCGATGAAGGTGGCAGTGAGGTCCTCGTTGCTCTGCTAGTCTGCTCTCGAGTACATATCAGATGCTCCAGCCCCTCAAGTGCTCCTATAATACAAGCTCCCATGAACCGCTGGATTTGAGATCCAAGGGTCATGTGAGGAGCTTTGGCAAAATTGCAAAAATGAACTCCGGGAGGCAAATAATTTCGTGCAAGTCCAACATCTCGGCTGGTAACCCCGGGATCTCAGATCCGACCGCCCCACGGGAGTTTGTATCATGGGAGCACCTGAGGGGCTGGAGCACCTAATATTCCCCCTCAAATATCTAGTGCAGGCTCAAGAAGATGAGGTGACTGCCACGGGTGGAGAAGGCGACACCCCTCCACGACAAGCGACACTAGATGGTGATGGTCATTCCCTTGTGCGAGCGGAGGGTGATGGCCATGGACCGTGGGCCGTTCTAGCAGTACTCATTCCAGATCTCAAGGCCCCGGGTCTTGAACCTCTCAAGCGGCCTCAACCTTGCCATATCTAGACACCGCATGGTGTCCATCTGTCGGATCTACGCTTGTCGGGGTGGTGAAGATGGGGTTCGAGGCCAGAAGAATCCCCGGTTGGCAACGTTAGCCCGACCGTGGCAACGCTCGTGGGTGTCTTCGCCTACTTGGTGACGTCGAGGTATACTCCCTCCCCTTCTTTCGCCTTCTCATGTCACAGACAAAAAACCAAATCCGCTCCTGGATTGGGCGACAATGATGTTGTGAGCATCGCTGCCTCACCTCCTTGAGGTGTTGGTTTATTGAGATGGGTGTGTGTTAGTTTGCTTGGTCCGGTTGGCCGGTTGGTGGTAGCGGTGTGGTACGAGTGTCACTGGAGGTGCTAGAGTCTTGTTGGGCCTAGTATTCCCCACGACATTTCATGTTTGTTATTTACTAGTTCTCCACATAGGGTTGTTAGGTACCATCATGTCTAGCTAGGGAAGGATATAGTTTCACTCCCTCGGTTGTAGTGGTGCATAAGGGGTGGTAGAAGCACGGAGATCATCCTCGCGGGCACTATGCCACTTCTCTGCACAATCTCAGCTAACTTCTTCACTGGCATCCTAGTTGTGCACACTTGTATAGAAATGGGCATTAGAGGATATCCATGGAGGCGGTTAGCAGCCTAGAAATCTCTAGAGGCCTCGAATGACCTAGTGCAGGTGGTTATTTTGTTTAGGGAAATAAACTTAGGAGGCTCAATAAAACAAATTGGTTCAAACAATATTTTGGAGGCAGTTCTAGTGAAGGAACCGCTTCAAGTAACACCCAGCCGCATGTGCTTTCAGATACGAAACCGCTTCTATCTTGTTACTAACCATGGCCGGCAGCCTTTTCTCTTCTCTCTCACTTGATCTGCCTAGATTCCTTTTTCCATTTCCTTGTCTTCCTCGACAGCTATTGGCCAAAACCCCAGCATCTTCACCCCGTCACCACCTTCTCCTCCACGGCCAGTAGCACCACTAGCTGAATCTAGAGCTCAGTCGTCGTCGCCGACTGAGCACATTGACGCTTGAGTCACCTGCACCTCACCCACTCGAAATGAGACAAACCCCGCCATACCCCCCGGACGATGGGAATAGTGGTTGCAGTGGAGACCAAAAGGCGAGTGAACACGGTTGGTTGGAGGAACCCAGAAGGATAAGGCCACCGCCAACATCCTCCATCGAGGCCTCCACCACCACTGTTGTTGATCTCGTAGACGAAGCACCCGCATGTTACCAACCTTCGTGTTGAGGAAACTCTTCGGGGATGATGTTTTAGGCTTAGGATAATTATGTGTTCGTGTTAATTGGTTTCATATGTTAATTTTGAATATAGTCATGAACTCGTGATAGGCGATTGGTGTTGTAGTAAGAAACATATCCGGAACTTAAATTTTAGCTTTTTGCGTATGATGAAAAAAAATCTGTAATGCCGTCAGGCTTTAGAGTTTAGGTCTAAGAATTTGGTTGTAATACCATTGCAACCATCCCCTTATGACCCACAAGTATAAGGGATCTATCGCAGTCCTTTCGATAAGTAAGAGTGTCAAACCCAACAAGGAGCAGATGGAAGTGATAAGCAGTTTTCAGTAAGGTATTCTCTGCAAGCACTGAAATTATCGGTAACACATAGTTTTGTGATAAGGTAATTTGTAACGGGTAGCAAGTAACAAAAGTAAACAAGGTGCAGCAAGGTGGCCCAATCCTTTTTGTAGCAAAGGACAAGCCTGGATGAACTCTTATGTAAAGGAAAGCGCTCCCGAGGACACATGGGAATTATCCTCAAGCTAGTTTTCATCACGCTCATATGATTCGTGTTCGGTACTTTGATAATTTTATATGTGGGTGGACCGGTGCTTGGGTACTGCCCTTACTTGTACAAGCATCCCACTTATGATTAACCCCTCTTGCAAGCATTCGCAACTACAGAAGAAGTATTAAGGTAAACCTAACCATAGCATGAAACATATGGATCCAAATCAGCCCCTTATGAAGCAACGCATAAACTAGGGTTTAAGCTTCTGTCACTCTAGCAACCCATCATCTACTTATTACTTCCCAATGTCTTCCCATAGGCTCAAACAATGGTGAAGTGTCATGTAGTCGATGTTCACATGACACCACTAGAGGAGAGACAACATACATCTCATCAAAATATCGAACGAATACCAAATTCACATGACTACTTATAGCAAGACTTCTCCCATGTCCTCAGGAACAAAGGTAACTACTCACAAATCATATTCATTTTCATAATCAGAGGGGTATTAATATGCATAAAGGATCTCAACATATGATGTTCCACCAAGTAAACCAACTGGAATAACCTACAAGGAGTAATCAACACTACTAGCAACCCACAGGTACCAATCTGAGGTTCTGAGACAAAGATTGGATACAAGAGATGAACTAGGGTTTGAGAGGAGATGGTGCTGGTGAAGATGTTGATGGAGATTGACCCCCTCCCGATGAGAGGATCGATGGTGATGATGATGGTGACGATTTCCCCCTCCCGGAGGGATGTTTCCCTGGCAGTACAGTTCCAACGAAGCCCTATATTGGTTCCGCCTCATGGCGGCGGCGCTTCATACCGAAAGCTTCCTTCTGATATTTTCCAGGGCGAAAGAGTTCATATAGCAAAAGATGGGCACCGGAGGCCTGCCAGGGGGCCCACGAGACAGGGGGTGCGCCCCCACTCTCGTGGATGATGGGTTGCCCCCCTCTGGTGCTTTCTTCGCCCAATATTTTTTATATATTCCAAAACTAACTTCCGTGGAGTTTCAGGACTTTTGGAGTTGTGCAGAATAGCTCTCTAATATTTGCTCCTTTTCCAACCTAGAATTCCAGCTGCCGGCGTTCTCCCTCTTCATGCAAACCTTGTAAAATAAAAGAGAACAGGCATAAGTATTGTGACATAATGTGTAATAACAACCCATAATGCAATTAATATCGATATAAAAGCATGATGCAAAATGGACATATCAACTCCCCCAAGCATATACCTCGCTTGTCCTCAAGCGGAAGCCGATATCGAAAAATATGTCCACATGTTTAGAGATAGAGGTGTCGATAAAATAAAATACGGACATGAGGGCATCATGATCATTCTTAGAACAGCAACATATATATATATATGTATTGTGATATGATTTGTTATGCTAAAGTAATAATCTATTCACAATGTGAAGTATGAATCAGAAACTTCATTGAAAACTAACAAACTATAATCTCAGTCATTGAAGCAATTTCAATTTATCATAACATCGGAAAGAGTCAATATAAGAGCTTTTCAGCAAGTCCACATACTCAACTATCATTTAGTCTTTCACAATTTCTAACACTCACGCAATACTTATGGGTATGAAGCTTTGATCGGACACAGAGAAAGATATGGGCTTATAGTTTCATCTCCCAACCTTTTACCTCAAGGGTAATGTAAACAATAATAGTTCATGAAAACTCACATCCAATTAGCTATATATATCAGGATCTTTCCAACACACAATGCTTGCCAAAGGATAAAATGTGAAAAGGAAAGGTGAAGATCGCCATGACTCTTGTATAAATGATAGGACAAAAATAAAAGATAGGCCCTTCGCAGAGGGAAGCAGAGGTTGTCATGTGTTTTTATGGTTGGATGCACGAAATCTTAATGTAAAAGAACGTCACTTTATATTGCCACTTGTGATATGGACCTTTATTATGCAGTCCGTCGCTTTTATTTATTCCACATCACAAGATCGTATAAAGCTTATTTTCTCCACACTAATAGATCATACATATTTAGAGAGCAATTTTTATTGCTTGCAACAATGACAACTTACGTAAAGGATCTTACTCAATCCATAGGTAGATATGGTGGACTCTCATGGCAAAACTGGGTTTAAGGATATTTGGAAGCACAAGTAGTATCTCTACTTGGTGCAAAGAATTTGGCTAGCATGAGGGGGAAAGGCAAGCTCAACATGTTGGATGATCCATGACAATATAATTTATTTCGGATGTAAGAAAACATAACCTATTACGTTGTCTTCCTTGTCCAACATCAACCTTTTAGCATGTCATATTTTAATGAGTGCTCATAATCATAAAAGATGTCCAAGATAGTATTTTATATGTGAAAACCTCTCTTTCTTTATTACTTTCTATTAATTGCAAAGATGACTAAAACTATGTTTGTCAACTCTCAACAACTTTTATTCATCATACTCTTTATATGTGAAGTCATTACTCTCCATAAGATAAATATGATCTCTTTATTTCTTTTTATTCTTTCTCTTTTTTAAGATCATAGCAAGATAACCAAGCCCTTGACTCAAAACTAATATTTATTATATATAGCTCACGGACTCGATTACATAGAAGGATCATAAAGCAAAAATCAAAACTAAATCATACTAAAATTTTATTCTACTAGATCAAGATATTACCAAAAGGATCGAACTAAGAAAAACAGTAAAGATAGGAGTGTGATGGTGATACGATACCGGGGCACCTCCCCCAAGCTTGGCAGTTGCCAAGGGGAGTGCCCATACCCGATACTCAATTCTCCTTTGGTGGTAGTGATGATGGAATTATTGATGATGTAGGCTTGTCGTCCATCTTCCAAGGCATAGGTTCACCATCATAGAAGGATGATCGAGTCTCCGGGATCCTCAAATCCGCAGCCAAACTCATCCTCTTGAATCTATATTCATACTCACAGTTTTGGTTTTGCAGGTCATAGATCTGGGCTTGGAGGTGCTCGATTTTCTCATGAAGCTTGAAGATGGTCTCCCCAATGTTCTTGGCATCCAGCTTGTAATTGTTGGCGAACTCCACGATCATTATGTGGTTGGCGTCGAGTTCGCGTTCCACCATCCCCTGGCACTTGAAAACTTGTTGCTCCATTGCTTCGAGTCTTGTCTCCACGCTTCCGGTCCTCCTTGGTCCCTCAACATCACGGATGTGCAGCACCCCCTCACGCAACTCAATGGGTTGAGGATGTTGCAGCACCTCCGCGAGGTAGGGGTTGATGACCCTCTCGAAAAACTTGTCCTTGGGGGCGCTTGAAGATGTCATGGTGATCTAGATCTGTCAAAAAAACCGCTCGAAACAAAAACAAGATATATTTGCGTGGTACGGTGGTCAAAATCTTCAGGAGATTACATAATGAATTTTACCGACCAAAAGAAGTATCGTGCAAGAAAATGGAGTCCGAAGGACACATGAGGTGCCCACGAGGCAAGGGGGCCCGCCTAGGGGGTAGGGCGCTCTCTCCACCCTCGTGGATGCCTCGTGTCCTTTCTGGACTGCTTCTTATTTTCCTATTTTCTTAAACATTCCAAAACGGAGAAAAAATGCTATTAGAACTGTATTGGAGTCGGTTTACTTACCGTACCACATACCTCTTCCTTTTCGGAGGCTGAAACGTTCTGGAAGGTGTCCCTTATATACTCCTCCGGGGTTACGGTTTCAATAACATTAGTTTCAACATTTATAGGATTACCTGAGATATAATGTTTGATTCTTTGACCGTTCACCACCCTCGGATTTGTGCCTTCAAAGTTGTTGATTTTTATGGCACCAGAACGATAGACCTCCTCGATAATGTAAGGACATTCCCATTTACAGATGAGTTCTCCTGCAAAAAATCTTAAACGAGAGTTATATAACAATACATAATCACCTACATTAAACTCACGTTTTTGTATCCTTTTGTCATGCCATCTTTTAACTTTTTCTTTAAACAGTTTCGCATTTTCATAGGCCTGGGTTCTCCACTCATCAAGTGAGCTAATGTCAAATAATCTCTTCTCACCAGCAAGTTTGAAATCATAATTGAGCTCTTTAATGGCCCAATATGCCTTGTGTTCTAGTTCGAGAGGTAAGTGACATGCTTTTCCATAAACCATTTTATACGGAGACATACCCATAGGATTTTTATATGTAGTTCTATAGGCCCATAATGCATCATGAAGTTTCTTGGACCAATTCTTTCTAGATCTATTAACAGTCTTTTGCAAAATTAATTTAAGCTCTCTATTACTCAGTTCTACTTGACCACTAGATTGTGGATGATATGGAGATGCAATTCTATGATTAACATCATACTTAGCAAGCATTTTACGAAAGGCACCATGAATAAAATGTGAACCACCATCAGTCATTAAATATCTAGGGACTCCAAACCTCGGAAAAATAACTTCTTTAAGCATCTTAATAGAGGTGTTATGATCAGCACCACTAGTTGGAATAGCTTCTACCCACTTAGTAACGTAATCAACAACAACTAAAATATGTGTATACCCATTAGAGAAAGGAAACAGTCCCATGTAATCAAAGCCCCAAACGTCAAATGGTTCAATAACAAGTGAATAATTCATAGGCATTTCTTGATGTCTACTAATATTACCAATTCTTTGACATTCAGCACAAGACAAGACAAACTTATGGGCATCCTTGAAGAGAGTAGGCCAATAAAAACCGGATTGCAATACCTTAGAGCATCTCCAGCCGTTGGCCCCCAGGGGGCGCCTAAAATCGTCGCCTGGGGGCTAGCCAGGGCAAAAAAGGGCCTGGGGGCGAGTTGGTCCCTAGTCGCCGGCCCTAGGGCCGCCCCCAGACGCGTCTAATTTTTTCAAAAAGAAAAGTTCGGTTAAACACGGCTAAATTTCGGCAAACTTCAACATATATTAGACATGTTCATGTTCGCAACGTGCTACCTCTTGAGCACTGCGTTGGTTTTCCCCGAAGAGGAAGGGATGATGCAGCAAAGTAGCGTAAGTATTTCCCTCATTTTTTGAGAACCAAGGTATCAATCCAGTAGGAGGCTACGCGCGAGTCCCTCATACCTGCAGAAAACAAATAAATCCTCGCAACCAACGTGATAAGGGGTTGTCAATCCCTACACGGCCACTTACGAGAGTGAGATCTGATAGATATGATAAGATAATATTTTTGGTATTTTTATGATAAAGAAGCAAAGTAAAATAAAAGCAAAGTAAAAGCAAAAGGAAATAACTAAGTATTGGTAGATTAATATGGTGAAGATAGACTCGGGGGCCATAGGTTTCACTAGTGGCTTCTCTCGAGAGCATAGGTATTCTACGGTGGGTGAACAAATTACTGTTGAGCAATTGACAGAATTGAGCATAGTTATGAGAATATATAGGTATGATCATGTACATAGGCATCACGTCCGAGACAAGTAGACCGACTCCTGCCTGCATCTACTACTATTACTCCACTCATCGACCGCTATCCAGCATGCATCTAGAGTATTAAGTTAATGAAAACAGAGTAACGCCTTAAGCAAGATGACATGATGTAGAGGGATAAACTCATGCAATATGATGAAAACCCCATCTTGTTATCCTCGATGGCAACAATACAATACGTGCCTTGCCGCCCCTACTGTCACTGGGAAAGGACACCGCAAGATTGAACCCAAAGCTAAGCACTTCTCCCATTGCAAGAAAGATCAATCTAGTAGGCCAAACCGAACTGATAATTCGAAGAGACTTGCAAAGATAACCATTCATACATAAAAGAATTCAGAAAAGATTCAAATATTGTTCATAGATAGACTTGATCATAAACCCACAATTCATCGGTCTCAACAAACACACCGCAAAAAGAAGATTACATCGAATAGATCTCCACAAGAAAGGAGGAGAACATTGTATTGAGATCCAAAAAGAGAGAAGAAGCCATCTAGCTACTAACTATGGACCCGTAGGTCTGAGGGGAACTACTCACACTTCATCGGAGGGGCTATGGTATTGATGTAGAAGCCCATCGTGATGGATACCCCCTCCAGCGGAACTCCGGAACAGGCCCCAAGACGGGATCTCGTGGATACAGAAAGTTGCGGCGGTGGAATTAGGGTTTTGGCTCCGTATCTGATCGTTTGGGGGTACGTAGGTATATATAGGAGGAAGGAGTACGTCGGTGGAGCAACAGGGGGCCCACGAGGGTGGAGGGCACGCCTGGGGGGGTAGGCGCGCACCCTACCTCGTGGCTTCCTCCTTTGTGTCTTGACGTAGGGTCCAGTCTCCTGGGTCTTGTTCGTTGAGAAAATCACGTTCCCGAAGGTTTCATTCCGTTTGGAATCCGTTTGATATTCCTTTTCTTCGAAACCCTAAAATAGGCAAAAAAACCAGCAATTCTGGGCTGGGCCTCCGGTTAATAGGTTAGTTCCAAAAATAATATAAAAGTGGATAATAAAGGCCAATAATGTACAAAATAGTAGATAATATAGCATGGAGCAATAAAAAATTATAGATACGTTGGAGACGTATCACGACGCGGTACATAGCAAATATAAACTAAAAAAAGAAATCGCTGAACGCCGAGTAGTTGCCGTGGTCGCCGCCATCCTCGCCGCCGTCATCGTCGGCCTTCTCCTCCTTGACGCGGCCGTCCCTGGTGGACCCCTGCCCGGCGTCGCCATGACGGACTGGTGGTGGCGGCGGTGGCGCGTCATCGTCATCGCTGTTGTCGAGGACGACTCCTCCTCCTTCGTCATGGCCCCGACGGCGCACCGGCGCTCCCTCTCCATCTTCACGAAGTCCTCGCGCGCCCATTTCATGGCCGCCTCATTGTCGAGCTCCACGTTGTCGTGCTCCGTCTTCACGCCGGGGAGCCCCGGCTCCGTCTTTGGCTTGACAAAGCGTGGAGGAGCCGACGAGGAGGCGCGCCGGCCGCCCTCGTTGATGACGATGTCGGCGTTGCGAGTGCGTCGGCCGAGCGGCGTCTCCTCCGCGGGCTCGGCCTTGACACCGAGCAGCGCCGGAGAGCCGGAGGAGTGGGAAGAAGAGTGTGAGGAGGAGTGCGAGGAGGACGTCGAGGAGGAGCCGAATCTCCTGGGCATCCATTGCCCGGCGCGTCGGCGGTGGGCGGGGGCGGCCGCCGGGGGAGGGTATGCCAGCGGCGGGTTGGTAACGCCCCGAGACCAATGTGCCAGGTGTCTTCCAGTTATTCGCTATTGTTGCCTTGTCATTTTCTTGGATGTTGCATCTTGCCATGTCATCATGTGCGTTGCATCATCATGTTTTCAAAACTTGCATCCGTCCGGGTTCCCCCAGTTCTCTCCGTTGTCAGTTCTGATCCCAGACACACTTGCACGCGCCCGCGGCACCTCCGAAATATTAATTTATAAGTGGCCGGAAAATGTTCTCGGAATGGGATGAAAGTTGGCATGCGGTCTTATTATAGTGTAGATAGACCGCCTGTCAAGTTTCGTCGCATTCGGAGCTCGTTTGATAGCCCAACCATTAAACATATAGCTACATTATAGTTGGCCAATCGTCGGACATTTTCGGTCTCCGAAAACTATTGCCGGGCTTTCCCTCTCTTTCCTCCCTAGACCGTCTACACAGTCCACTACCTATAGCAGGCCAACCTAACCTCTCTCGTCAGCCCGCGGCCCTCCTCGCGCACGCGTCTGAAAGCTGTCCCGGACCCGACCCGGGCAGTCGTCATCGTTGGATTCGGATCATCCCTAAACATCCCTAAAATATCATCGGCTCTTGTTTAGTCTCCCCTAAGCTATCTATTCTCCACCACCCGATTACGATTGGACGGACCAGATTAGCCCCTAACTAAAACCCACCTACTATATAATCAGTGTAAACCTGCCTAACCCTAGACCAACTCCCTCTTTTTCTTCACCCGCCGCCGTCCTCATTGGTCTCCCATTCTTCTCGGGATCCTGCCCAAGCCCCAGATCCAATCCACCAATCTACCTTCTCCTCGTTTTCCCCATCCCACCATTCAGCAGCCTCTCTGCCTCAGATCCATCCCGCAGGCATCCATCCAACCGGCCGGACACGCCCATGCCTGTCAGATGGCTGTAGCGCCGCCCCATCCCCGTGAGCCCGTTGTGCGCCTGCCCTGAGGCCCCGAGCAGGAGAGCTCAGCCTCGTCTCCTCGCACCGTTGATCACCTGAAGCCCCTATGTCGCGCTCCTCCTTCGCCCGAGCACCCATGGAGAGGGCCTCCCGAGTCTCCTCACGTCGTACCGGCGAGCCCGCCCTGCCGGTGACCTACAGCTGCAGGAACCTCGCCGTGGCCATGGAGCCCCAAGTCCCGCCGGCCAGATCCATCTCCCGAGCGCCGATGACCCCAGCATCCTGCCGTCCCATGGGGCACCACTGCTGCATGGTTTGCCTCTGCTCCACCTCAAGGCCTCGCTATCGCTACCGGTTTTCACCGGAGTCAAGACGCCGTCCAGGGCCCTTGCTGCCATGCCCGCTTAGACGGGGCCTACATCTGCTGCCACCGGCCAAACTCTGCCCCGTCCTCGCGTCCCCACGGCCAGCCGCGCTAAGTCCCTTGTCCGTCCGTCCCCGCCGCCAAGTCCATCGCTGCCTGAACCTCCCTGCTTCGCCAAGTCCCCTGCCGCGCCCTCTGCTTCGTTGCATTGAGTGAGCGAGGGGAGCGCTTGCGTTAACCGCTTCCTCTCCACGCGCCTGGGCCACCTCCCGTTCGCCGCTGAATGCTTCACCCCGAACCGGTCTCTCCTCCTCGCCATTGACTGAACTGGGCCATGGGCCTTGTCGTGGAATTTTCACGGTAGATGTCCTAGTGTGAGGACTTAGTCGTAAGGCCAACGCATCTTTGTAGTAGCTTGAGAGGGGTTGAGCGGAATTGAGAGACGCAACACAAGACAAGGATTTAGATAGCTTCAGCCCTCGGGAAACATCATCCAGTAATAGCCCTACGTGCTGTTTGTGGCTAGATCTCATTATGCCCATGAGAGAGTCACCGCATAAGCCGGCTCCCCCTTTGTGTCTAGCCCTAGAGATTGTTTCTTGCTTGTCCCTCTTAGGGAGCCCCTGCCCCTCCTTATATATGTTGAAGGGGCGGGTTACATGACTAGTCCTAGTAGGATTAAGATTACTCAATTACAAGTGGAGTCCTAGTCTTGCTTCCTTTGTAAGGGAATATTCTTACGCTTTCCTCTTAAGCCGGCCCACCATAATATGACCCGGCCTTCCGGGCCTTGGGCCGAGTCCTTTATCTGACCCGCCGTCAGGGCCATCCGTGAGTCGCCAGGCTCGTGAGTCGTCAGACCAGTGAACCGCCAGACTTGTAAGTCGCCAATTCTTTGGCGGGTTACCAATGAAACGCCAAGTCCTAGCCGGGTCATATATCCGGCCGGGTCATACCGCGGGGTATATCCCCGACATTAGCCCCCAGTTTAATTTGGATTTATCCATGTTAAATTGAACCTGTAAAATAAACACAAGAACAAACTTGATAGGTCGTGCTCCGGGTTAAATATTTTCTTGAACTGGCACTTGATCATCCTTACGGCCTTGTCATTTCCTCCCGGTTGCGCATTCATGATCTAATAGAACATCTCCTTTAGCAGATGTATTCAAACATTACCAATGCAAAAAATCCAAGCACTTCTTTTGAAAAATCCGGGTCAATAGGCCAGCTTCATAACCAATTTGCTGACATTGGCTCTTGTAGAAAAATATTAAAAGAAATAATCCATTTGAATCGGTTTCCAAAGCGCCGGCTTAATAAATATTGGTCTTGAAATACTCATCTGATTTGCAGCCGATTTGAAGATGTAGAAACTTGCCAATTTATGATTACCAAAACTGCTGGGTTATAAATAGATGATGCCGAGTCATAATTGTTGCCGACACCGGGCCATGATTGTTGCAAACACCGGGTCAATCTAAGAATTTGCCAAACTGAGAATTTGAAAACCTGGGACTTGTAATTGCCTTATGCCGGGCCCTTATATGCATATCACCTGTAGCCCCCAAGTGCCGGGTTGTCATGCTTGCAGCAACCTGGGACTTGTAATTGCCTTATGCTTATGAAAACTTCAATTAGTGTAGCCCCCAAGGACCGGGTCATTATGCAATAATGAGCAGGGACTTTGTAGATATAACCATGTAAACTTGAACAGCAACGTGTAGCCCCCAAGGGCCGGCTTAGTAAGATAATATTGAGCTGGGACTTTGTATATAATTTATTGATAATAACATCATATAATATGATCTCCAGCATGGGGCTTGAACCCACGTCCACAAGGTTAAGAGCTTTGTACTCTACCATCTGAATAGCGGACCGTTCAATATAATGGATTAATGCTTGTGTACCTTGAATTTTTGACAGGAGCAATTGGTAGCCCCCAAGGGTCGGCTCATTACAATGTGATGAGTCGGGTCTTTAATAAGTTGAACAAAAAGTGACTTTACATTAGCCCCCAAGTGCCATGGTGCATGCTGGCAGTGACATGGGACTTGCATATTTGATGTAATCTCAATTTAAATAATGTAGCCCCCAAGTGTCGGGTCGTAAGCCTGCAGCGACTCGGGACTATTCCTTCCATTGTAGAATAAATCATATCCATTGATAAAATAATATCCATTGCGGCAAAGCGACTTTGAATACCTCATCTGTTGATAAGTGAACCCAGAGTTTAAATACCCGGCGGCTCTTGGCCGATGACGATTTAACTCCATTGTAAACCGGAATTTTTATAACCCGACGGTTTATAGCCTTTGAGAAAATCAAGAATTAATAACCCTTTTGAGACACCAATTTCAATCTTTGATGATGGGCTGGAACTTAATCATTTATGTAAGTCATAGCTCTGTAAATCCTACACAGAGTTTAAACAACATATGCCCTGGCGACTTAATGTCAAAAGCCAGGGCGGGTAACCACCCAAATGTAGTCTTATCCTGCACATCAGTAGATCACAAGATCCCTTGGCAGTTTACTGTAGGGAGGGTCATAATATCTCACATATAACCACTATGATATGGAATTTGTAGTGCCGGTTTACATGACCTGTTCAGTAAGGGTGATAACCCAATCCTTAGAAGCCAATACTTCCAAATATATGATGATTGTTAGACGCTGGCAACTTATTGACCAAGGTCAAGCCGGGTTAAATAGAAGCCACTCATAAAACACCTCAAATATGATTAAAAAAGTTTCAAGACAAAACTCAAAAAATATTTTGTAAGAAACTGTAGACAAAAATAGATAAAATAGACCAAATTGTAAGTTTTCTGATTCGAATACGATCAGTAAACCATTCCAAAGGGGTTAAGCTAGGATTCAAATACAATCATGTAGACCCCAGTGGCTCTGGCGTTGCGCCGATCAAGAGGGTACCGACAGCTATGTTCTCTTTGGTTCGAATACGACCTATGTCTGAACAGGAAGCCCCCAAATGACCTTGAGAGTTTTTTAACGACGCTGATTCGAATACGATCAACGTCGGACCCAAAAGGGGTTGAGCCATGATTCAAATACGATCAGGAAGCCCCCTAGTGAGTTTGGCAGTTTGCCGATCAAAAGGGTACCGACAACTATGTTCTCTTTGGTTCGAATACGACCTATGTTTGAACAGGAAGCCCCCAAGTGACCATAATAAGGTAAGCCGTAAGGCAGGATACCCATGTTTGAACTACGCATCATGGCAGCAAGTTCTCTTTGGCAACCTTTAATTTTTCTGAGAACTAGAATCTTGCGAGAGACTAATTCTTTTTGAACCGGAACTTTAAACTGGATTTGAAAGCTTCAAAACTTTGCGAGAGACAGATTGTCCTTGAGCCGGATGTTTGAACCGGATTTGAGAGCTTAAAAGCTTTGTAAGAGACAAATTTACCTTGAGCCGGATGTTTGAACTGGATTTGAGAGCTTCAAAGCTTTGCGGGAGAGACATGTCTCTTGAACCGGATTTTAAACCAAAATCTTTATCTTGAACCGACAATTTTCTGACGGCCTTTTAAATTTTCATCAATATGGCGGTGTCCTCCGGAACCGGGTTATCATTCCCTCCAATGACCCGGAGTTCCCGAGTCATGTCATTGTAGCCTCCGAGTCTTAAGACTACTCTAGGAGTTGGCTTGAGACTCTCCATATTTGACCGTGATATAAACCGGTATGAGTCATTCAACATCTCAGTGATATAACTTGTCCTGCACTGGAGAACGTGCAAGCCAGAGTAATTGCTCTTTTAAAGAAAGCAATATATAATATATAATATATTGGATGGATTTCACCTGATGCGTCAGGTCAGTAATTATCACCGCAGAGTTGACGATCACCATGGTGAAGCTGAAATCAATCACGGCCAAGTCGGTCGCGGGAGCAGACAGATGAGCCGGCCGCGGCGTTGTAAGCCAGCGCGGACGGGCGAGTCAATCGCAGGCGCGGTAAGCCGCACGGACGGGTGAGTCAACCACGTTATATTGATGTTAATTGGGCCAAAAAACGGCGGTTTGCACATATATTCGTAGAGCATCTTGGCACGGTCATATGCTAGCGCATGAAAATGGTGACACGAGCTGTACATTCATGACATGACCATCGCTCTTGCAATGAACAATTATCCTGCATAAACAATATTGCAGACCAAGGCAAAGATAAACTATTTTTTGACAAAAACAATATGTGCTAATAAAATAAACTTAGATGGACATCACCTGGCATTTTTGTCGGATGATATTGACGCCGCAAGCTAAGTTTAGATAGCCAGACCAAAAAGGCATCAAAGTTTACTCTTATTGCCTCTGTTGAATTGTCAGCTCTTTGGTGTGTTTGAAGCAGATTGTACCAGTAGAATATACTGTAAGGGCGGTGGTCCACACTCCTGACCAATGTGCGTGCCTGCTCGTTGGGCAGCTTTACTGACACTGACGCAGCGACTCATACATTGATGTAAACCCAAACAATAGGAGCGATGGGATTAAAGCAAACAACTCACTAGAACCCGTGCTCCTTTTTATGTTTGGCATAATGGTCTTCGAACCAATCATGCATACATGCACTTCTCCTCTACGTGAATGTTCCAATGGAAAGAAAATCATACTTGGCTAGTACTCCCTGTGTTCCAGTATATAGCGCGCGTAGCTTCACGCACAAATACCAATCAGTGACCATCTACCTGCACATCTCGTATCATCACCCTATACCTGCAAGGTTTCCTGTCGCTTCACTTCCCCATTGTATGCATTATATTTTTAGGTAAGTGTTTGCAGGCAGAAATTGTGGCAGTGCTCGGAAGCGTGGGTGACTCAGCAAGGCCACGGACAACGGCTTGCAGGTAGACGGACACGACCACCACATAGTTTGAAATTGCAACCGAAGCTCTGAACTGTCTTGACTTGGCGATTTGCACCGCGGTCGTCGGGTACCTCGGTGTGGTACAGAGCCATCTTTGAGGCACACGTCGTGGCCGCGTCTTACCACTTTGCTGTTGTTGCAGGAGGCGCACGACTAGAGTAGGCAGCTTTGTGGCGAGGTGAGGCTGCACGGTCGAGCAGTGCGGCCGCGGGCTCACGGCGGCGAAGACCACGACGGCGGCGGAAGTGAGCCTGGCAGAGCGGCTCGCGGCAGGGTTCGAAATGAGGGTGCTCGACGACGGCAAAGTCGCAGGCGGCGACTCAACACGAGACAACGGTGGCTTGTTGGCGGGTCCACGGGGCAGCGGCGACTCAGCGTAGGAGAGCTTGCAGGCAGCGGCTCAACGGTCATGGTAGAAGAATGCCGGTAACTTGAAACGAAGGCGGTTCAGGAGGCCGGCGGCCTGGAATCGGCGGCTCGGCAGGCTGCGAATCCGTGCAATGAGGCGGAGGCGTGGCGCGATGCAGACGGTGGCCCAAGGCACGACCACAGCTGTAGCATGCATAGATGATGACCGTGAGTGAGAAAACGAGGCTCGCGAGGCGACTTGATGCGGAGCAAGGTGAGGCCAGCTTGGCATAGTGGCCGCTGATACGTCTTCAATTTATCTATAATTTTTGATTGCTCCATACTATATTATCTACTGTTTTGGACTATATTGAGTTTTATTTTCCACTTTTATATTATTTTTTGGACTAACCTATTAACCGGAGGCCCAGCTCAGAATTGCTGTTTTTTTGCCTATTTCAGTGTTTCGAAGAAACGGAATATCAAACGGAGTCCAAACAGAAAAATCCTTTTTGGAACGTGATTTTCTTCTCGGATAAGACCCATGAGACTTGGACCCTACTCCAAGAAGTACCGGAGGCGGTCACGAGGGTAGGCCCCTCCCCCTACAGGGCGCGCCCCCTGCCTCGTGGGCCCCTTGGTGCTCCACCGACGTACTCCTTCCTCCTATATATACCCACGTACCCCCAAACGATCAGAACAAGAGCCAAAAACCTAATTCCACTGCCGCAACTTTCTGTATCCACGAGATCCCATCTTGGGGCCTGTTCCGGAGCTCCGCCGGAGAGGGCCGTTATCGCAGAGGGCTTCTACATCATCATAGCCCCTCCGATGAAGTGTGAGTAGTTTATCTCTGACCTTCGGGTCCATAGTTAGTAGCTAGATGGCTTCTTCTCTCTTTTTGGATCTCAATACAATGTTCTCCCCCTCTCTTGTGGAGATCTATTCGATGTAATCTTCTTTTTTTGCGGTGTGTTTGTTGAGACCGATGAATTGTGGGTTTATGATCAAGTCTATCTATGGACAATATTTGAATCTTCTCTGAATTCTTTTATGTATGATTGGTTATCTTTGCAAGTCTCTTCGAATTATCTGTTTGGTTTGGCCAACTAGATTGGTAGTTCTTGTCATGGGAGAAGTGCTTAGCTTTGGGTTCGATCTTGCAGTGTTCTTTACCAGTGACAGAAGGGGCAGCAAGACACGTATTGTATCGTTTCCATCGAGGATAACAAGATGGGGTTTATTTCATATTGCATGAATTTATCTCTCTACATCATGTCATCTTGCTTAAAGTGTTACTCTGTTTTTAACTTAATACTCTAGATGCATGCTAGATAGCGGTCGATGAGTGAAGTAATAGTAGTAGATGCAGAATCGTTTCGATCTACTTGTCACGGACGTGATGCCTATATACATGATCATGCCTAGATATTTTCATAACTATGCTCAATTCTGTCAATTGCTCAACAGTAATTTGTTCACCCACCGTAGAAAACTTATGCTCTCGAGAGAAGCCACTAGTGAAACCTATGGCCCCCGGGTCTATTCTCATCATATCAATCTCAATCACTTTAATCTTGTTTTGCTATTTACTTTGCTTTTACTTTTTACTTTGCATCTTTATATCAAAAATACCAAAAATATTCTATCTATCTGATCTCACTCTCGTAAGTGACCGTGAAGGGCTTGACAACCCCTAATCGCGTTGGTTGCGGGTAGCTATCGCTTTGTGCAGGTACGAGGGACTTGAGCGTGGGCTCCTACTGGATTGATACCTTGGTTTTCAAAAACTGAGGGAAATACTTACGCTACTCTGCTGCATCATCCCTTCCTCTTCAGGGAAAACCAACACAAGCTCAAGACGTAGCAAGAAGGATTTCTAGCGCCGTTGCTGGGGAGTCTACGCAAAAAGTCAACATACCAAGTACCCATCACAATCCCTATCTCCTGCATTACATTATTTGCCATTTGCCTCTCGTTTTCCTCTCCCCCAATTCACCCTTGCCGTTTTATTCACCCTCTCTCTCTATCCTCCCTCTCTATTTGCCTCTCTTTGCCCGTTTCTTGTTTGCTCGTATGGTTGGAATAGTTGTCTATTTATTACTAAACAGAGAACTTAAGATCTATGGATCCTCATCCGCTTGCCAATCTTTCTAAGGGGTCCAATTATGATGAACCAATTCCTAGTGATTTGGATACACTAGATTATCTTTATAAGCTTTTGCCTGAAATCCGTAAATCTGAAAATCGTGATGAAGTGCTTTATGAAGTGACTCATGATAGATCTTTGAATAAAAATCATGATTGCAAAGATTTTATTATAAATTCTCTTAATGTCAGTTGTGCTAATAAGATGCAAAACCCTAAGCTTGGGGATGCTAGTTTTGCTATGTCTACTACTTGTTGCAATGATTATGATTGGGGTGATTCTTCTTATGCTCTTGAAAATTTATTTAAACCCCATGATGAATATGAGATTGATAATGGTGTTTGCAATATCATTGAAAGTGGGTTTGGAAGAGTGTCAACTTTAGATCCCACATATTTGGAGAATGTCCAATCTTATGAAAATCTTGATAAAAGTGGGTTTGGAGAAGTCATGACTTTAGTTAATGTTAATCCCACTATTTTGGAAGAGTGTCAACTTTGCATGCATGTGGATCATGTTGAAAATATTTTATGTGATAGCTATTTTGTTGAATTTTCTTATGATCCTACATGTAATTACTATGAGAGAGGAAAATATGGTTGTAGAAATCTTCATGTTACTAAATTACCTCTTGTTATGTTGAGATTACTATTGTCTCTTTCCTCTTCCATGCATATGCTAGTTTTTGCTTGCCATGATAATTTGTTTGCCTATAAGATGCCTATGCATAGGAAGTGTGTTAGACTTAGATGTGTTTGTCACATGTTTTATGATGCTCTCTTTGTGCTTCAATTCTTATCATTCATGTGAGCATCATTAAAATTATCAATGCATAGCTAGAAAGGCTTTAAAGAAAAGTGCTTGTTGAGAGACAACCCAATATTTTTCCTTTCTGTTATTCAATAAATAAATTATTTATCCTCTGTTTTGGTTGTGTTTTTTGTGTTTAATTAGTGTTTGTGCCAAGTAGAACCGTTGGGAAGACTTGGGGAAAGTCTTGTTGAACTTGCTGTAAAAAACAGAAACTTTAGCGCTGACGAGAAATGCTGTCATTTTTATTTGAAAAGTGCTATTTAGTTAATTCTTTTTGCATATGATTAATAGATAAATTCCTCACGTCCAGTATCTTATTTTAGAATTTTTGGGGTTCCAGATCTTGCGCTAGCTACAGATTACTACAGACTGTTCTGTTTTTGACAGATTCTGTTTTTCGTGTGTTGTTTGCTTATTTTGATGAATCTATGGTTAGTAAAATAGTTTATAATCCATAGAGAAGTTGGAATACAGTAGGTTTAACACCAATATAAATAAAGAATGAGTTCATTACAGTACCTTGAAGTGGTTTTTTGTTTTCTTTCGCTAACGGAGCTCACGAGTTTTCTACTTGAGTTTTGTGTTGTTAAGTTTTCAAGTTTTGGGTGAGTTCTTTTGATGGATTATGGAACAAGGAGTGGCAAGAGCCTAAGCTTGGGGATGCCCATGGCACCCCCAAGATAATCCAAGGACACCAAAAAGTCAAAGCTTGGGGATGCCCCGGAAGGCATCCCCTCTTTCGTCCACTTCCATCGGTAATTTACTTGGAGCTATATTTTTATTCACCAACATGATATGTGTTTTGCTTGGAGCGTCTTGTATTATTTGTGTCTTTGTTTGTTAGTGTGCCACAATCATCCTTTCTGTACACACCTTTTGAGAGAGTCATCTATGAATTAAAATTTGATAGAATACTCTATGTGCTTCACTTATATCTTTTAAGCTATGTAGTTTTGCTCTACGTGCTTCACTTATATCTTTTGAGCGTTATAATTTTGCTCTATGTGCTTCACTTAGATCTTTTAGAGCACGGTGGTGGTTTGTTTTAAAGAAACTATTGATCTCTCATGCTTCACTTAAATTATTTTGAGAGTCTTAATAGCATGGTAATTTGCTTAATATAAATATGCTTGGTGTTCAAGATATGTGAAATTTTCTTTTGAGTGCGTTGAATACTAAGAGAAGATTGAAGCATGATAATTGTTTTGAGATATGGAGGTGATAATATTAGAGTTATGCTAGTTTAGTAGTTGTGAATTTAAAGAATACTTGTGTTAAAGTTTGTGATTCCCATAGCATGCATGTATGGTGAACCGTTATGTGATGAAGTCGGAGCATAATTTATTTATTGATTGTCTTCCTTATGAGTGGTGGTCGGGGACGAGCGATGGTCTTTTCCTACAAATCTATCCACCTAGGAGCATGCGCGTAATACTTTGCTTTGATAACTTCTAGATTTTTGCAATAAGTATATGAGTTCTTTATGACTAATGTTGAGTCAATGGATTATATGCACTTTTTCCTATCCTTCCACCATTGCTAGCCTCTCTAATACCGCGCACCTTTCGCCGGTATCATACACCCACCATATACCTTCCTCAAAACAGCCACCATACCTACCTATCATGGCATTTCCATAGCCATTCCGAGATATATTTCCATGCAACTTTCCACCGTTCCGTTTATTATGACACGCTCCATCATTGTCATATAGCTAGCATGATCATGTAGTTGACATCGTATTTGTGGCAAAGCCACCATTCATAATTATTTCATACATGTCACTCTTGATTCATTGCATATCCCGGTACACCGCCGGAGGCATTCATATAGAGTGATATTTGTTCTAAGTATCGAGTTGTAATTGTTGAGTTGTAAGAAAAATAGAAGTGTGATGATCATCATTTTCTAGAGCATTGTCCCAAGTGAGGAAAGAATGATGGAGACTATGATTCCTCCATAAGTTGGGATGAGACTCCGGACGAAAAAAGAGGCCATAAAAAAAGAGAAAAGGCCCAAATAAAAAAAATGAGAGAAAAAGAGAGAAGGGACAATGTTACTATCCTTTTACCACACTTGTGCTTCAAAGTAGCACCATGATCTTCATGATAGAGAACCTCTCGTTATGTCACTTTCATATACTAGTGGGAATTTTTCATTATAGAACTTGGCTTGTATATTCCAATGATGGGCTTCCTCAAATTGCCCTAGGTCTTCGTGAGCAAGCGAGTTGGATGCACACCCACTTAGTTTCTTTTGATGAGCTTTCATATACTTATAGCTCTAGTGCATCCGTTGCATGGCAATCCCTACTCACTCACATTGATATCTATTGATGGGCCTCTCCATAGCCCGTTGATACGCCTATTTGATGTGAGACTATCTTCCCCTCTTTTTGTCTTCTCCACAAACACCCTTCTATTCCACATAGTGCTATGTCCATGGCTCACGCTCATGTATTACGTGAAGATTGAAAAAGTTTTGAAAAAGTTAGAGTATGAAACAATTGCTTGGCTTGTCATCGGGGTTGTGCATGATTTAAATACTTTGTGTGGTGAAGAAAGAGCATAGCCAGACTATATGATTTTGTAGGGATAACTTTTTTTGGCCATGTTATTTTGAGAAGACATAATTACTTTATTAGTATGCTTGAAGTGTTATTATTCTTTATGTCGATATGAACTTTTGTCTTGAATCTTTCTAATCTGAATATCCATACCACAATTAAGAAATTTTGCATTGAAATTATGCCAAGTAGCACTCCGCATCAAAAATTCTCTTTTTATCATTTACCTACTCGAGGACGAGCAAGAATTAAGCTTGGGGATGCCTGATATGTCTCCAACGTATCTATAATTTTTGATTGCTCCATGCTATATTATCTACTGTTTTGGACTATATTGGGCTTTATTTTCCACTTTTATATTTTTTTGGGACTAACCTATTAACCGGAGGCCCAGCCCAGAATTGCTGTTTTTTTGCCTATTTCGGTGTTTCGAAGAAACGAAATATCAAACGGAGTCCAAACAGAAAAATCCTTTTTGGAACGTGATTTCCTTCTCGGATAAGACCCAGGAGACTTGGACCCTACTCCAAGAAGTACCGGAGGCGGTCACGAGGGTAGGGGGCGCGCCCCCCTACAGGGCGCGCCCCCCTACCTCATGGGCCCCTCAGTGCTCCACCGACGTACTCCTTCCTCCTATATATACCCATGTACCCCAAACGATCAGAACAGGAGCCAAAAACCTAATTCCACCGCCGCAACTTTCTGTATCCACGAGATCCCATCTTGGGGCCTGTTCCGGAGCTCCGCCGGAGAGGGCTGTTATCACGGAGGGCTTCTACATCATCATAGCCCCTCCGATGAAGTGTGAGTAGTTTACCTCAGACCTTCGGGTCCATAGTTAGTAGCTAGATGGCTTCTTCTCTCTTTTTGGATCTCAATACAATGTTCTCCCCCTCTCTTGTGGAGATCTATTAGATGTAATCTTCTTCTTTTGCGGTGTGTTTGTTGAGACCGATGAATTGTGGGTTTATGATCAAGTCTATCTATGAAGAATATTTGAATCTTCTCCGAATTCTTTTATGTATGATTGGTTATCTTTGCAAGTCTCTTCGAATTATCCGTTTGGTTTGGCCAACTAGATTGGTAGTTCTTGCCATGGGAGAAGTGCTTAGCTTTGGGTTCGATCTTGCGGCGTTCTTTCTACATCATGTCATCTTGCTTAAAGCGTTACTCTGTTTTTAACTTAGTACTCTAGATGCATGCTGGATAGAGGTCGATGAGTGGAGTAATAGTAGTAGATGCAGAATTGTTTCGATCTACTTGTCACGGACGTGATGCCTATATACATGATCATGCCTAGATATTCTCATAACTATGCTCAATTCTGTCAATTGCTCAACAGTAATTTGTTCACCCACCATAGAAAACTTATGCTCTCAAGAGAAGCCACTAGTGAAACCTATGGCCCCCCGGTCTATTCTCATCATATCAATCTCCATCATTTTAATCTTGTTTTGCTATTTACTTTGCTTTTACTTTTTACTTTGCATCTTTATATCAAAAATACCAAAAATATTCTATCTATCAGATCTCACTCTTGTAAGTGACCGTGAAGGGCTTGACAACCCCGAATCGCGTTGGTTGTGGGTAGCTATCGCTTTGTGCAGGTACGAGGGACTTGAGTGTGGGCTCCTACTGGATTGATACTTTGGTTCTCAAAAACTGAGGGAAATACTTACTCTACTCTGCTGCATCATCCCTTCCTCTTCAGGGAAAACCAACGCAAGCTCAAGACGTAGCAGCCGCGCGGGTCGACACGGCAGCATGGAATTGAAGGTGAGGCCGGCTTGGTGCAGCTGCGGCTTACGTGGCGAAATGTGACAGAAGTGATAGCTTGCGTCCGCGAAGCGTAGGCCCAAACCAGCTCGGTGCGGCTGTCGTCGCGAGCTGCGGCAGAGGCGAGTCAACGGTGGAGCCCTAGTCGGCGGAGACGTCCGCTTCCGGGTCGTGGCTGGATCCATTGACTCACGTCCGTGTCCTCCTCCAAGTTGCGGTCTTCTTTCCTCTTCTTCTTTTGGTAATTGGAAAACCAAACCAATACTACCAACAGCTCCACGTACTGGTAATAGTTGCTTGTTGGACAGAGTACTTCTCCTTAAAATCTGAGCTTTTACATGGTCTGCACTCAAATACTCAGTGGACCTTTTACAGGAATAGTAGCCGTAGAGTAGTACTGTAATAACATTGCCTCAGGGATTGTCCTGGGTCTTTAATACACGCGTGTTGATGCAGATTGATCTGACGCGGCGTATGGCATTTGCAGTCCAATTCCTGTCAGCCTCGGTGACCGGCAATTGTAGCAGCAAAAAAAAACCTTCAATGGATTCGACGAATCGCGTGGCATCAGTGATAACCGGCTATTGTAACACCAAACCCTAGATCCCATCGGACTCAAAACTTGTTCACGTCATCGTGGTCGCCGCTGAAGTTACTTTCTTTGACCTTTCAATGTTGATTAATGAACTCGTAGTTGATGTACTTTCACACCGGTCCTTCTTGATCAGGCCGATCGCGAATTTCTTGATCCTTTGAAGAGCTCCCTCCAAGAACTCAACACCACCGTGCGCAGGCCCCACGGTGGGGGCCAACTGTCGTGGAATTGTCACGGCAGATGTCCTAGTGTGAGGACTTAGTCGTAAGGCCAACACATCTTTGTAGTAGCTTGAGAGGGGTTGAGCGGAATTGAGAGATGCAACACAAGACAAGGATTTAGACAGCTTCGGGCCCTGGGAAACATCATCCGGTAATAGCCCTACGTGCTGTTTGTGGCTAGATCTCATTATGCTCATGAGAGAGTCACCGCATAAGCCGGCTCCCCCATTACGTCTAGCCCTAGAGATTGTTTCTTGCTTGTCCCTCTTAGGGAGCCCTGCCCCTCCTTATATACGTTGAAGGGGCGGGTTACATGACTAGTCCTAGTAGGATTAGGATTACTCAATTACAAGTGGAGTTCTAGTCTTGCTTCCTTTGTAAGGGAACATTCCTTACACTTTCCTCTTAAGCCGGCCCACCATAATATGAGCCGACCTTCTGGGCCTTGGGCCTAGTCCTTTATCTGACCCGCCGTCGAGGCCATCCGTGAGTCGCCAGGCTCGTGAGTCGTCAGACCAGTGAACCGCTAGACTCGTAAGTCGCTAATCCTCCGGCGGGTTACCAATGAAACGCCAAGTCCTAGCCGGGTCATATATCCGGCCAGGTCATACCGCGTGGTATATCCCCGACAGGCCTGCTGCCTCGCCAGGCCACAGCCGCTTCCCCGCGTCAGCCCAGCAGAGCCAAGGCCACGCTAGGCCTACGAGGCCTCTCCACCAGCCGGGCCAAGGCCTGATGTGAACAGCCCTTCCAGATCCCCTCTTCCTGTTGGGCCAGCAAGTTTCGGCCCGATGTGTTTTTTTCCTGCTGCGAATCTTTCTATTATTCCAGAGAACGCCAGTTTTGCAGATTAGACCCTTAACTTCATGCATATCATATCTCACAAACCGTGCATCGGAATTAAACAAACCTTATATGAAAAATGCTTAGAATCTTGTCTAGTTTCATTATATCCAACTTTGATCCATGTTTAAAATGTTGTTTGATTAAATTTGCTCATATGCCATGCTAAAATGCTTTATTTCATAACTAAATAACCGTAGCTCGGATTTAAATAAACTTTATATGTAATTGGGGTAGAAAAGTGCCTAGTTTAACATGATGTACTTACTTTGCATGTTTAACAACTCTAAAATTATGTTTAGGGCACGACAATAGGTAATTGCTAAATGCATATGGGGATTTACCGGAATTGTTGTTTGTTGTTTCCGGCCTCATTTAAACTTGCCTAGATAGGTAGTATTGTTGTGCTTCACCCCTCGCCATGTTTAATAACATTTAATATTGTTGGGTACATAAACGAGAGTGAACTAAATAATGGAATGTGGTGTTTCGTCAATATGCTCGACTTAATTTGTAGTATTTTTGTGCATATTGCCATGCCATGCCTCATTAAACCGGACATGCATCATCCTTGGTTGTGCATCATGCCATGTTTATGCTTGGTTGTTTACTATGTTGCTTGCTTCTTTCCGGGTTGCTTCTCTCCTTAGCTTCGGTTTCGTTCCAGAGTTGTGAGGATCCGTTCGACTACGTCCGTTTCTCTTCTTCATGGAATCGTTCTTCTTCCTTGCGGGATCTTAGGCAAGATGACCATACCCTCGAAATCACTTCTATCTTTGCTTGCTAGTTGTTCACTCTACCGCTATGTCGCGCTACCTACCACTTGTTTATCAAGCCTCCCAAACTGCCATGATAGCCTCTAACCTTTTTCAACCATCCTAGCAAACCGTTGTTTGTCTAAGTTACCGCTTTTGCTCAGCCCTTCTTATAGCGTTGCTAGTTGCAGGTGAAGCTGAAGTTTGTTCCATGTTGGAACATGGACATGTTGGGATATCACAATATCTCTTATTTAATTAATGCATCTCTATACTTGGTAAAGGGTGGAAGGTTCGGCCTTATGCCTGGTGTTCTGTTCCACTCTTGCCGCCTTAGTTTCCGTCATACCGGTGTTATGTTCCTTGATTTTGCATTTCTTACGCAGTTGGGTGTTATGGGAACCCCTTGACAGTTCACTTTGAATAAAACTCCTCCAGCAAGGCCCAACATTGGTTTTACATTTGCCTAACCACCTATTACCCTTCCCTTGGGTCGGCCAACCCGAGGGTCATCTTTATTTTAACCCACCGGGCCAGTGCTTCTCTAAGTGTTGGTCCGAACCGGGCAGCCTGCGGGGCCACCTCGGGGCAACTTGAGGGCTGATTTTACTAGTAGCTTGACCTATCCGGTGTTGCCCTGAGAACGAGATATGTGCAGCTCCTATCGGGATTGTTGGCACATCGGGCGGCTTTGCTGGTCTTGTTTTACCATTGTCGAAATGTCTTGTAACTGGGATTCCGAGACTGATCGGGTATTTCCGGGAGAAGGAATATCCTTCATTGACCATGAGAGCTTGTGATGGGCTAAGTTGGGACACCCCTGTAGGGTCTAAACTTTCGAGAGCCTTGCCCGCGGTTATGTGACAGATGGGAATTTGTTAATATCCGGTTGTAGAGAAATTGACAATTGACTTAATTAAAATGCATCAACCGCGTGTGTAGCCATGATGGTCTCTTTTTGGCGGAGTCCGGGAAGTGAACACGGTTCTTGTGTTATGTTTGTGCGTATGTAGTTTTAGGATCACTTCTTGATCACTTCTAGTTTCACGACGGTTGCCTTGCTTCTCTTCTCGCTCTTATTTGCGTATGTTAGCCACCATTTTTCTTAGTGCTTGCTGCAGCTCCACCTCATTACCTTATCCTACCCATAAGCTTAAATAGTCTTGATTTCGCAGGTGTGAGATTGCTGAGTCCTCGTGACTCACAGATACTTCCAAACAGTTATAGGTGCCGATGACACCAGTGCAGGTGGCGCAACCGAGCTCAAGTGGCAGCTCGATGAAGATCTTAGTCATTGTTTTTGTGTCTTTTCCGGATGATCAGTGGTGGTGCCCAGTTGGGACGGTCAGGGACCTTAGTCGGACCTTGATTGTATTCTGGATGATGTATGTTTAACTTGTTATTTGTGTGAAGTGGCTATTGTAAGCCAACTCCTTATCCCTTTCTTATTCAATACATGGAATTGTGTGAAGATTACCCCTCTTGCGACAAAACTACCATGCGGCTATGCCTCTAAGTCATGCCTCGACATGTGGGAGATATAGCCGCATTGTGGGTGTTACAAGTTGGTAATTAGAGCCATCCCCGACTTAGGAGCCCCCTGCTTGATCGAATCGCTGACGTTGTTGAGTCTAGAACAAAATGTTTTGAGTCTTAGGATTATATATATCAGAGAGTAGGATTCTTTTTACTCCTCAGTCCCTTCGTCGCTCTGGTGAGGCCTCCTGACGTAGAAGTTTTGACTTCTCTCTCCTCAAATTTCATGAATTGTTTTAGGATCACGCGGGTATCTTGGAACTGTTCCGATAGTTTTGTGATGAGTACATTGTTCTTGGTGCCTCCTAACATTTAGGGGTTGTGGCAGTGTCCCAGGGAGTTGAGCTCCGAGGTGTTGTCGTCACAATTTTATCGTTGCAGTTCTGGAATACCTAAGTTTAGCTGACATCGAAAATCTCTTCTATGCAGTTGTTGGTGAGATAACCTCGACGCCACCCAGTACTGGGGCGGGAATTTAGGAGTATTGCCATAACTCGTATAACAGATGCTTTTTGAAGGTTGAGGTACACGATTTCCGAAGGTTTCTTGGTTATGTGTTGAAGGATGGATACAACTGGATGTAGGAATTGTTAGTTTGGGTGAGATATTATGCTTCCCCTGTATCCCCAACACCTGATTGCATAACCAGAAAGTTTCAGGAGTTTATAAGTGGGAATTCAAGTAGCTCCTAGAATATCTTTCCAATAGACACATGATACGATATGGGGTCTATCATATGTTTGTTCTGGCTTATCCTGCAAGCCAAATCCTTTGTTTTGTTTTGAGTTGTGGTATTCGAGTTTGCTTCGAAGTCAAATGTTGATTCCATGCTTCTTAATAAGCGGTGTTCTCATATTTCTGTGGGAGTATTAATCCTTCTTGATCATCGAGATGGTCATGCCAATTCTTTTCCAACCGGCGTGTTTCTCTTCAAGTGGATCCGATCATTTCAACATTCGCAAGATCACTTCTCAGCTTTCCAAAACGTTGTTCGTTTCATCCGTCCCTAAGTTGCCTTTGTTTTCCTGCCCTCCCACACTTTTATTCAAAGACTCAGATTTGTTAATCAAGTATCTTTTTATTGTTGGGAAGTCTCTCCATTCTTTTCCGTCAATGTTCTTATCCGGTGATTCTCAGGAAGATTCTAATGGAGCTTCAAGTCTATTATTCTTTGTTTGTTTTTTCTTCTCCGGTGGATTCAAGTCAAGCTTTGTCGATCATATCCTGTCCTCATTTCAAATGTTTTCTCATATCGGTGCACCTCTTAATCATCCATTTCTCGCTATTCAATTGTTCCGGAGTGCTGAAGATATCTCAGGAGATTCGTGTTTTCATTTCTAATCCGTTCAACCTATTTCGAGATTGTTATCTCATTCAAGCCATTTAAATCAACCAGTGCAATCTCTCTTTTAAATCATTCAACAATGTATCTTTTGAGTGGGCCCTAACCCACATGTCTTTTTCCAGGATCTTACCTGACTCTTTTATTTTCCCGGGGTTACCATCAAATTCTTTTCCAAGTTTGACGTAAGAATGAATTATCATCAGTCATATGTCTTTCTCCAAGATCTTTCAATTTTTTTCATCATTGGTTCAACCTTTCTAATTTTTCATTCCGGAGTGCCTCAATAATTCATGATGGTGTTTCTTCGTCGTCATTCTTGAATTTTGAAGGCCGAAGAAGATTTTATCTTAAATCTTGGTCCGTTCTCTTGAAGATGCAAAGTTCTAGCGTTATGCCATCCTCTCATAATTGTTTTCGATTGTGAGAATTCTTTTCACCCATCCGGAGCAATTCAGGAGTCTTTTCAGTTTGATTCTTCGAAGCACTTCATCTCAGAATTGTTCATTCCAGCTTTCAGCTCTCGTTCTCCAAATCTTACCGGTGCATCATTTAAATATCCTCTAATCAGTTCATGATCTCTTCGTTCTCATGTATCTAAATTCTGTCAAGTATCTTCTTTTGTTTTTTCCAATTCTTCTCGGTGAATTGTGCCTTTGCTACTTTCATTTTCAACTCTCATGGTGGTTCGTTCAAGAATTCTCTTCCTTCATTGTCATATCAATTCATTCATTCTTTCCTAATCCTACCGGTGATTCATTGAAGACCTTCCTAAGTTTGCGCTATATCTATCTCAATCCTTTCTACGAGAATAAGTAGTATGCCAAATCCGTTGCTTCTCATCAGTTTAAATTGGTGAAGGATACACATAACATAATTCTTATTCTAGCTTCTTCCAAGTGTTTAATTCTTTTCTACCGGAGTTTGTTTGTGATATCGATTTCTCGGTTCAAGATGCTTCATCTTTTAGTTCCCGGAGTTCCAAGCTCTTTCAGTTATATCATTTCAAAGCTCCATCTAATCATTGCAAGGCTTCAATCTTATTCTTTTCATCCTTCACTTCTTTTTGATCATTCTTTTATTACCGGAGTTCTTCATGGAGGCTTTACATCGTGGTTCGTCAAGGATTCCTTTCATTCTTTCATTGTCCTCAAGATTTCTCTCAAAGTTAAGATCCGCCAAGCTATACTCTCAAATAAACATGGTGTTCAACACATGTCTTGTTTTGAGGAGTTCAAGCATTCTTCATCTTGCATTCCGAAGTGCAATTCTTTCTTTCTTATCTTTTGAGGTGGTGTTATGTCATTGTTGATAATTTCCCTTCGTGTTTCATGATTCACAAGTTCTCAAGAGTGACATATCTAAATCCATCATTTTCTCTTCGCTCAAGACATCTTTTCAATCCATCAATCTCTTCATTGGAGTTATATTGGGTTATATTTCACCTAAAGCTTTCCCTAAGGATTGTAGCTATTTATGGTGCTTATAAATGACCCAAGTTCTTCATTTATCCTCCCGGTGAAATAAGTTTCTCGTCTCCTTGTTGATATCAATCCAATCTATTGTTTTCATTAGTGGCAGAATTTCACCTCATAGTTTTGGAGATGTTCCCCATAAGCCCACTACAAGCTTGTTCTTTTCGTTGTTGGTTTTCCAACAACTCCGTTATAACCTTCTTGGAAGGGTGTTTTCCGAGCTCATTTGTGGCAGAAGTTGTCATTTTCTTCTCAATTCTTTCCTTTCCAATGATTCAACTTCTATTCTTTCGTTCCGGAGGCATAGTGATGTTGCTCTCTTCACCCATCATCCCATTTTTGTCAAAGATCATGTTCTTTCCTTTTGCTTATCCATTCCACCGGAGTGTCGCTCATCTTATCAAGTTTTGCCTCCTTCTCAACCGGAGTGCCGTCTAAAATCTTTCTTGCCCCTTGTGCCATTCTTTCAATAGTTCTCGTGTTGTTGATTTCATCAAGTATCTTCTCATCTTGTCAAGCTCATCTTCTATTCCTTCCATTTACCGTCGGAGTGCTCTCCAAATTATATCAATTGTATTCCTTCTCTATCTTGTTTTAAATGGAGTGTTGTGAATATCATTCCTCTTCTAACCGGAGTCTTGTCCAAGTGCTTTCATTTTTGCCAAGTTCATATTCTATGCCTTCCATTTCCAACCGGGGTGTTGTCGTAATTGATCTTTATTGTTCCTTGTACATCTCGTTTCAACCGGAGTGCTTGCATGTACTTCTTATCCATTGCACCCTTTTTCTTATGTCTTTCAACCTACAAGGTTCTAGTAATGTTCCTTGTTCCTCTTTTCTAACGGAGTGTTTTCAACTTTGTTCATTTTTGTTCTTTTCTTTCTTTCAATTTGTTCAATCTCTCAAGGTTCATGGTTTCACTCGTTTGTCATTCGCTTGCGTATTGCATCTTGCCATGTCATCATGTGCATTGCATCATCATGTTTTCAAAACTTGCATCCGTCCGGGTTCCCCCAGTTCTCTCTGTTGTCCGTTCTGAGCCCAGACACACTTGCACGCGCCCGCGGCACCTCTGAAATATTATTTTATAAGTGGCCGGAAAATGTTCTCTAAATGGGATGAAAGTTGGCGTGTGGTCTTATTATAGTGTAGATAGACTGCCTGTCAAGTTCCGTCGCATTCGGAGCACGTTTGATAGCCCAATCGTTAAACATATAGCGGCATTATAGTCGGCCAATCATCGGACGTTTTCGGTCTCCAAAAACCGTTGCCGGGCTTTCCCTCTCTTTCCTCCCTAGACTGTCTACACAGTCCACTACCTACCGCCAGGACAACCTAACCTCTCCCGTCAGCCCACGGCCCTCCTCGCGCGCGCGTCCAAAAGCTGTCCCGGAACCGATCCGGGCAGTCGTCATCGTTGGATTCGGATCATCCCCAAACATCCCTAAAATATCATCGGCTCTTGTTTAGTCTCCCCTAAGCTATCTATTCTCACCGCCCGATTACGATCGGATGGACCAGATTAGCCCCTAACTAAAACTCACCTACTATATAATCAGTGTAAACCTACCTAACCCTAGACCAACTCCCTCTTTTTCTTCACCCGCCACCGTCCTCATTGGTCTCCCGTTCTTCTCGGGATCCTGCCCAAGCCCCCGATCCAATCCACCAATCTGCCTTCTCGTTTTCCCATCCCACCATTCAGTAGCCTCTCTGCCTCAGATCCATCCCGCAGGCGTCCATCCAACCGGCCGGACACGCCCATGCTTGTCAGATGGCTGTAGCGCCGCCCCATCCCCGTGAGCCCGTTGTGCACCTGCCCAAGGCCCCGAGCAGGAGAGCTCGGCCTAGTCTCCTCGCGCCATTGATCACCCGAAGCCCCTATGTCGTGCTCCTCCTTTGCCTGAGCACCCATGGAGAGGGCCTCCTGAGTCTCCTCACGCCGTGCCGGCGAGCCCGCCCTGCCGGTGATCTCCAGCTGTAGGAACCTCGCCGTGGCCATGGAGCCCCAAGTCCCGCCGCCCGGATCCATCTCTCGAGCGTCGATGACCCCACCACCCCGCCATCCCATGGGGCACCACTGCTGCATGGTTTGCCTCTGCTCCACCTCAAGGCCTCGCTGTCGCTGCCGGTTTTCGCCGGAGTCAAGCCGCCATCCAGGGCCCTTGCTGCCGTGCCCGCTTAGACCGGGCCTGCATCTGCCGCCGCCGGCCAGACTCTGCCCCGTCCTCGCGTCCCCACGGCCAGCTGCGCTAAGTCCCTTGTCCGGCCGTCCCCGCCGCCAAGTCCATCGCCGCCTGAACCTCCCTCCTTTGCCAAGTCCCCTGCTGCGCCCTCTGCTTCGTTGCATCAAGCTAGCGAGGGGAGCGCTCGCGTTGACCGCTTCCTCTCCACGCGCCTAGACCACCTCCCGTTCGCCGCTGACTGCTTCGCCCCGAACTGGTCTCTCCTCCTTGCCGTTGACCTAACCGGGCCACGTGCCTGCTGCCTCGCTAGGCCACAGCCGCTTCCCCGCATCAGCCCAGCAGCGCCAAGGCCGCGCCAGGCCTACGAGGCCTCTCCACCAGCCGGGCCAAGGCCTGATGTGAGCAGCCCCACCAGATCCCCTCTTCCTGTTGGGCCAGCAAGTTTCGGCCCGATGTGTTTTTTTCCTGCTGCGAATTTTTCTATTATTCCAGAGAACGCCAGTTTTCCAGATTAGACCCTTAACTTCATGCATATCATATCTCACAAACCGTGCATCAGAATTAAACAAACCTTATATGAAAGCTCGGATTTAAATAAACTTCATATGTAATTGGGGTAGAAAAATGCCTAGTTTAACATGATGTACTTACTTTGCATGTTTAATAACTCTAAAATTATGTTTAGGGCATGACAATAGCTAATTGCTAAATGCATATGGGGATTTACCGGAATTGTTGTTCATTGTTTCCGGCCTCATTTAAACTTGCCTAGATAGGTAGCTTTGTTGTGCTTCACCCCTCACCATGTTTAATAACATTTAATATTGTTGGGTACATAAATGAGAGTGAACTAAATAATGGAATGTGGTGTTTCGTCAATATGCTTGACTTAATTTGTAGTATTTTTGTGCATATTGCCATGCCATGCCTCATTAAACCGGACATGCATCATCCTTGGTTGTGCATCATGCCATGTTTATGCTTGGTTTTTTACTATGTTGCTTGCTTCTTTCCGGGTTGCTTCTCTCATTAGCTTCGGTTTCATTCCGGAGTTGTGAGGATCCGCTCGACTACGTCCATTTCTCATCTTCATGGACTCATTCTTCTTCCTTGCGGGATCTTAGGCAAGATGACCATACCCTTGAAATCACTTCTATCTTTGCTTGCTAGTTGTTCGCTCTACCGCTATGTCGCGCTACCTACCACTTGTTTATCAAGCCTCCCAAACTACCATGATAGCCTCTAACCTTTTTCAACCATCCTAGCAAACCATTGTTTGGCTAAGTTACCGCTTTTGCTCAGCCCTTCTTATAGCATTGCTAGTTGCAGGTGAAGCTGAAGTTTGTTCCATGTTGGAACATGGACATATTGGGATATCACAATATCTCTTATTTAATTAATGCATCTATATACTTGGTAAAGGGTGGAAGGCTCGGCCTTATTCCTGGTGTTTTGTTCCACTCTTGTCGCCTTAGTTTCCGTCATACCGGTGTTATGTTCGTTGATTTTGCGTTCCTTACGCGGTTGGGTGTTATGGGAACCCCTTGACAGTTCGCTTTGAATAAAACTCCTCCAGCAAGGCCCAACCTTGGTTTTACATTTTCATAACCACCTATTACCCTTCCCTTGGGTCGGCCAACCCAAGGGTCATCTTTATTTTAACCCCCCGGGCCAGTGCTTCTCTAAGTGTTGGTCCAAACCGGGCAGCCTGCGGGGCCACCTCGGGGCAACTTGAGGGCTGGTTTTACTCGTAGCTTGACCTATCCGGTGTTGCCCTAAGAACGAGATATGTGCAGCTCCTATCGGGATTGTCGGCACATCGGGAGGCTTTGCTGGTCCTATTTTACCATTCTCGAAATGTCTTGTAACCGGGATTCCGAGACTGATCGGGTCTTTCCGAGAGAAGGAATATCCTTCATTGATCGTGAGAGCTTGTTATGGGCTAAGTTGGGACACCCCTGTAGGGTCTAAACTTTCAAGAGCCGTGCCCGCGGTTATGTGACAGATGGGAATTTGTTAATATCCGGTTGTAGAGAACTTGCCACTTGTTAATATCCGGTTAAAATGCATCAACCGCGTGTGTAGCCGTGATGGTCTCTTTTCGGCGGAGTCCGGGAAGTGAACACGGTTCTTGTGTTATGTTTGTGCGTAAGTAGTTTCAGGATCACTTCTTGATCACTTCTAGTTTCATGACCGTTCCCTTGCTTCTCTTCTCGCTCTTATTTGCGTATGTTAGACACCATTTTTCTTAGTGCTTGCTACAGCTCCACCTCATTACCTTATCCTACCCATAAGCTTAAATAGTCTTGATTTTGTGGGTGTGAGATTGCTGAGTCCTCGTGACTCACACATACTTCCAAATAGTTGCAGGTGCCGATGATACCAGTGCAGGTGGCGCAACCGAGCTCAAGTGGGAGCTCGATGAAGATCTTAGTCGCTATTTTTGTGTCTTTTCCGGATGATCAGTAGGTGTGCCCAGTTGGGACGATCGGAGATCTAGCATTTGGGATTGTCTTCTTTTATTTTGGTTCCATAGTCGGACCTTGATTGTATTCTGGATGATGTACGTTTAATAGTATCTCTATTGGCAAGCTTAATTGTAACGTCAATACATTCTAACTCAGCAGGTGCAATAACATGCATAACTTCTTCATATAAAGAATGAGGTATTGCACTCACACTAGCACCCATATCACATAAACCATGATAGCAATGATATCCTATTTTAACAGAAATAACAGGCATGCCTACAACAGGTCTATGTTTATCTTTAGTATCGGGTTTAGCAGTTCTAGCAGCTTCATCACAGAAGTAAATAACATGTCCATCAATATTATCGACCAAGAGATCTTTAACCATAGCAATACTAGGTTCAACTTTAATTTTCTTAGAGGGTTTGGGTGTTATAATATTACTTTTGTTGACCATAGTTGAAGCTTTACCATGATCCTTTATTCTAACAGGGAAAGGTGGTTTCTCAATATAAGCGGTAGGAACAATAGGATCAACATTATAGGTGATAGTCTTTTCTTAAACTTTAATAGGTTCAACTACTTTTACTTCAATGGGAGGATGATATTTAAGCCACTTCTCCTTAGGGAGATCAACATGAGTAGCATATGATTTACAGAAAGAAGCTATTATCTCAGAGTCAAGTCCATATTTAGTGCTAAATTCATGAAAAGCATCGGTATCCATAAAAGATTTAACACAATCAAACTTAGGTGTTATACCTGACTCCTTACCTTCGTCGAGTTCCCAATCTTCAGAGTTGCGTTTAATTCGTTCGAATAAATCTCATCTGAATTCAATAGTCTTCATCATAAAAGATCCAGTACAAGAAGTATCAAGCATGGAGCGATTATTGAGAGAAAGCCGAGCATAAAAATTTTGAATAATAATTTCTCTTGAGAGCTCATGATTGGGGCATCAATATAACATTGACTTAAGCCCCCCACCCAAAGCTTGAGCGATGCTTTCTCCTTCGCGAGGCCAAAAATTATATATATAATTACGATGACGATGAACTAGATGCATAGGATAAACCTTCTGATGAAATTCCAATTTCAATCGGTTGTAGTTCCATGATCCAATATCATCACATAGCCTAAACCATGTCAATGCCTTTCCCTTCAAAGATAAAGGCAATAACTTCTTCTTGATAACATCCTCGGGCATACCTGCAAGATTAAATAATCCACAAACTTCATCTACATAGATTAGGTGCAAATCGGTATGCAATGTTCCATCTCCTGTAGAAGGACTAGCTAGTAGTTTCTCTATCATAGCCGAAGGAATTTCAAAGTAAAAATTTTTAGTAGGTTCAATAGGTTGAGGAGCAACTCTTTTCTCTACTGGTTGGGGTGAAGATACCCCAAACAAGCCCCTCAAAGGATTACTTTCCATAGTAACAAGTGACAGTAAATTTCAGCACACTATATACAATTTTCCTTACCAAATTCCACCTACCAAAGGCGCTTCACTCCCCGGCAACGGCACCAGAAAAGAGTCTTGATAACCCACAAGTATAGGGGATCTATCGTATTCGTTTCGATAAGTAAGAGTGTCGAACCCATCGAGGAGCAGAAGGAAATGATAAGCAATTTTCAGTAAGGTATTCTCCGCAAGCACTGAAATTATCGGTAACAGATAGTTTTGTGATAAGGTAATTTGTAACGGGTAGCAAGTAACAAAAGTAAACAAGGTGCAGCAAGGTGGCCCAATCCTTTTTTAGAAAAGGACAATCTTCGACTAACTCTTATATAAAGGAAAGCGCTCCCGAGGACACATGGGAATTATCGTCAAGCTAGTTTTCATCACGCTCATATGATTCGTGTTCAGTACTTTGATAGTTTGATATGTGGGTGGCCCGATGCTTGGGTACTGCCCTTACTTGGACAAGCATCCCACTTATGATTAACCCCTCTTGCAAGCATCCGCAACTACAGAAGAAGTATTAAGGTAAACCTAACCATAGCATGAAACATATGGATCCAAATCAGCCCCTTACGAAGCAACGCATAAACTAGGGTTTAAGCTTCTGTCACTCTAGCAACCCATCATCTACTTATTAATTCCCAATGTCTTACCCTAGGCCCAAACAATGGTGAAGTGTCATGTAGTCGACGTTAACATGACACCACTAGAGGAGAGACAACATACATCTCATCAAAATATTGAACGAATACCAAATTCACATGACTACTTATAGCAAGACTTCTCCCATGTCCTCAGGAACAAACGTAACTACTCACAAATCATATTCATGTTCATAATCAGACGGGTATTAATATTCAGAAAGGATCTGAACATATGATCTTCCACCAAGTATACCAACTAGCATCAACTACAAGGAGTAATCAACACTACTAGCAACCCACAGGTACCAATCTGAGGTTTTGAGACAAAGATTGGATACAAGAGATGAACTAGGGTTTGAGAGGAGATGGTGCCGGTGAAGATGTTGATGGAGATTGACCCCCTCTTGATGAGAGGATCAATGGTGATGACGATGGTGATGATTTCCCCCTCCCGGAGGGATGTTTCCCCGCCAGAACAGCTCCGCCGGAGCCCTAGATTGGTTCCACCAAGGTTCTGCCTTGTGGCGGCGACGCTTTGTCCCGAAAGCTTCCTTCTGATTTTTTCCAGGGCGAAAGACTTCATATAGCAAAGGATGGGCACTAGAGGCCTGCTAGGGGGCCACGAGATAGGGGGCCTGCCCAGGGTGTAGGGCGCGCCCCCACCCTCATGGATGGTGGGTGGCCCCCCTCTGGTGCTTTCTTTGCCCATTATTTTTTATATATTCCAAAAGTGACTTCTGTGGAGTTTCAAGACTTTTGGAGTTGTGCAGAATAGGTCTATAATATTTGCTCCTTTTCTAGCCTAGAATTCCAGCTGCTGGCGTTCTCCCTCTTCGTGCAAACCTTGTAAAATAAGAGACAATAGGCATAAGTATTGTGACATAATGTATAATAACAGCCCATAATGCAATAAATATCGATATAAAAGCATGATGCAAAATGGACGTATCGTCCCCTTAAGCCTAAACTCCTAATTATGTTGTAAGTAGGTTTTAGGGTTTACGCATGAGTCAAAATTCCTGCAATACTTTTTTCTCTAGTGCTCAAGTTTGATTTGCTTTCCGTGTCAACATGAAGAAGGGGCTCTGAAGCTTCCTTAGAAATCATTAGTGGCTCAACGGTCTTCTAAGTATGCAGAGCATGGACTTGTTGCATATTATTCATGTTTAGAAGAAATAGGAGCCCCTAACGATTCAGAGGGACATTGTGGGCCCCCTTTATGCTTGCACACGGAGTATGTCGAACATCGACACTTGAGATATACTCCTATGTATTAACAAAAGTTCAATAAATCCACACCCTTATGTATGACAACATAGACGAGTAGTTGGATCAATAGTTGTAGCCAGAAATTATGGACTAATGGTGAAACTTGTAACCTCTTGACATATCAAAGGTGTGGCTAGCTTTGGCAGGCATGTGTTGAAGAAGAACTAATATTCTTTAACTCATATTGCGAGAGCAGTTATACCTTTTATGTAGAACATAAGGTTCACTATGTTATCATGTCTATACATTCCCCCTCTCACCTGTAAATGAAAAAGTTGGTAACAAGTGCTCTCTTGAAACAATATCCCATTTTAAGCCACTGCACAAAAAGGGGTTACATATTTTATGTCTCTTTATAGAGTTTTTGCCTTATGGTCATCTATTGGATGTTTCACCGCCTCCTGCGTCTTGGAGATGCCGAGAGAGTCTCCGGTTTGTAACATGTCTCTGATCAAGAAATGGTGAGTGTGATCTGAATAAATTTGGAGACTGGTGTCAGGTAGATATTTTCAAGTAAATACATTGAATAAATATATGGCATATTTATCATCTTAATCTATGTATACACTAGGGTATCATCACCTCTTGTTCCACTGGCAATTGGATTGTAAGGTTGGATAGAGAGCAGTGAGATAATCTCCCCCACTACAAAACAACCACTTCTGTGATGATACGTGTTTGTCACAGTAGGTCACGTTTCTTGTCATGCATGTACATCCATGATGATTTTATGATAGAATCAAGATAGTCATAGCTGTGCTGTCGTAGAAGTGTTCCATGACAATACCAAAATTATCATAACAGAAGTGTCCACTTCAATGATGATAAATGGCGCGTCATAGAAATGTTTTCGTCAAGGGTAACCGACACTTGGCATCCACCATAACGGGTCACCGTTAAGCTAGCGAGTTCTGGTTTGGATCCGATAACCCGTTAACGGCCCCAACCAATGGGGATTTTCCACGTGTAAAATTCTCATTCGCCCGAGGATCCACGTGTCGGCTCAGCATTGGGACAGATGTCATCCACTCATTGGACAAGAGGCACCTATGATACGTCGACACATGGCACGACCCAATAGAGGCCCATTTCGGTGAAAAGGCCGGCCCATTTGACTTGGTCAAAAGGTAGCGGGCTGGCCCATGGAAAGCATGTTAATGGCTTGTTGCATATAGCCCATTTACAGCCCACTAACTCATGACCCATTATGGCCTGTCAGAATTAGGCCCAGTAGCATCACCTGGGCCGTCCAATATGATTCCATCCCGTTGTAACTTCCGGCCCATGTATGGCCCATGATGTCTTTCGGCCCATATGAAGCCCTTTGTAACTCTTAGCCCATTAACGACCCGTGGTGTGCTACCTCTTGAGCACTGCATTGGTTTTCCCTTGAAGTGGAAAGGGTGATGCAGCAAAGTAGCGTAAGTATTTCCCTCAGTTTTTGAGAACCAAGGTATCAATCCAGTAGGAGATCACGCTCAAGTCCCACGCACCTACACAAACAAATAAGAACCTCGCAACCAACGCGATAAAGGGGTTGTCAAGCCCTTCACGGTTACTTACGAGAGTGAGATCTGATAGATATGATAAGATGATATTTTTGGTATTTTTATGATAAAGATGCAAAGTAAAATAAAAGGCAAAAGAAATAACTAAGTATTGGAAGATTAATATGATGGAAGATAGACCTGGGGGCCATAGGTTTCACTAGTGGATTCTCTCAAGAGCATACGTATTATGGTGGGTAAACGAATTACTGTTGAGAAATTGATAGAATTGAGCATAGTTATGAGAATATCTAGGTATGATCATGTATATAGGCATCACGTCCGCGACAAGTAGACCGAAACGATTCTGCATCTACTACTATTACTCCACACATCGACCGCTATCCAGCATGCATCTAGAGTATCAAGTTCATAAGAACAGAGTAATGCTTTAAGGAAGATGGCATGATGTAGAGGGATAAACTCATGCAATATGATATAAACCCATATTTTTTCTCCTCGATGGCAACAATACAATACGTGCCTTGTTGCCCCTGCTGTCACTTGGAAAGGACACCGCAAGATTGAACCCAAAGCTAAGCACTTCTCCCATTGCAAGAAAGATCAATCTAGTTGGCCAAACCAAACTGATAATTCGAAGAGACTTGCAAAGATAAACCAATCATACATAAAAGAATTCAGAGGAGAATCAAATATTGTTCATAGATAAACTGGATCATAAACCCACAATTCATTGGATCTCGACAAACACACCGCAAAAGAAGATTACATCGAATAGATCTCCAAGAGAATCGAGGAGAACTTTGTATTGAGATCCAAAGAGAGAGAAGAAGCCATCTAGCTAATAACTATGGACCCGTAGGTCTAAAATAAACTACTCACGCATCATCGGAGAGGCCATGGAGTCGATGTAGAGGCCCTCCGTGATCAATGCCCCCTCCGGCGGAGCTCCGGAAAAGGCCCCAAGATGGGATCTCTCGGGTACAGAAGGTTGCGGAGGTGGAATTAGGTTTTCGTGGTGCTCCTGGATGTTTGGGGGTATGTGGACTTATATAGGAGGAAGAAGCACGTTGGTGGAGCAACGGGGGGCCCACGAGGGTGGAGGGTGCGCCCAGCCGGGGGGGGGGGGGGTAAGGCGCGCCCCCTGCCTCGTGGCTTCCTCTGTTGTTTCTTGACGCCCACTCCAAGTCTCCTGGATCACGTTTGTTGAGAAAATCATGTTCCCGAAGGTTTCATTCCGTTTGGACACCATTTGATATTCCTTTTATTCGAAACCCCAAAATAGGCAAAAAACAGCAATTTGGGCTGAGCCTTCGGTTAGTAGGTTAGTCCCAAAAATGATATAAAAGTGTAAAATAAAGCCCATTAACATCCAAAATAGATAATATAATAGCATGGAGCAATCAAAACTTATAGATACGTTGGAGACATATCAAGCATCCCCAAGCTTAATTCCTGCTCGTCCTCGAGTAGGTAAATGATAAAAGAAGAATTTTTGATGTGGAATGCTTTCTAACATATTTCTCAATGTAATTTTTCTTTATTGTGGCATGAATGTTCAGATCCGAAAGATTCAAGATAAAAGTTTAATATTGACATAGAAATAATAATACTTCAAGCATACTAACTAAGCAACTATGTCTTCTCAAAATAACATGGCCAAAGGAAGTTATCCCTACAAAATCATATAGTCTGGCTATGCTCTATCTTCACCACACAAAATATTTAAATCATGCACAACCCCGATGACAAGCCAAGCAATTGTTTCATACTTTTGATGTTCTCAAACTTTTTCAATCTTCATGCAATATATGAGCGTGAGCCATGGATATAGCACTATACGTGGAATAGAATGGTGGTTGTGGAGAAGACAAAAAGGAGAAGATAGTCTCACATCAACTAGGCGTATCAACGGGCTATGGAGATGCCCATTAATAGATATCAATGTGAGTGAGTAGGGATTGCCATGCAACGGATGCACTAGAGCTATAAGCATATGAAAGCTCAAGAAAATAAACTAAGTGGGTGTGCATCCAACTTGCTTGCTCATGAAGACCTAGGGCATTTTGAGGAAGCCCATCATTTGAATATACAAGCCAAGTTCTATAAATAAAAATTCCCACTAGTATATGAAAGTGATATCATAGGTGTCTCTCTATCATGAAGATCATGGTGCTACTTTGAAGCACAAGTGTGGAAAATGGATAGTAGCATTGTCCCTTCTCTCTTTTTGTCTCATTTTTTTATCTGGGCCTTCTTTCTTTTTGGCCTCTTTTTTTTCGTCTGGAGTCTCATCCCGACTTGTGGGGGAATCATAGTCTCCATCATCCTTTCCTCAATTGGGACAATGCTCTAATAATGATGATCATAACACTTTATTCACTTACAACTCAAGAATTACAACTCAATACTTAGAACAAAATATGACTCTATGTGAATGCCTCCGGCAGTGTACCGGGATGTGCAATGATGCATGAGTGACATGTATGAAGAATTATGAATGGTGGCTCTTCCACAAATACGATGTAAACTACATGATCATGCAAGCAATATGACAATGATCAAGCGTGTCATAATAACAGAACGGTGGAAAGTTGCATGGCAATATATCTCAGAATGGCTATGGAAATGCCATAATAGGTAGGTATGGTGTCTGTTTTGAGGAAGGTATATGGTGGGTGTATGATACCGGCGAAAGTTGCGCGATATTAGAGAGGCTAGAAATGGTGGAAGGGTGAGAGTGCGTATAATCCATGGACTCAACATTAGTCATAAAGAACTCATATACTTATTGCAAAAATCTATTAGTTATCTAAACAATGTATTACACGCATGCTCATAGGGGGATAGATTGGTAGGAAAAGACCATCGCTCGTCCCCGACCGCCACTCATAAGGAAGACAATCAAGAAATAAATCATGCTCCGACTTCATCACATAACAGTTCACCATACTTGCATGCTACGGGAATCACAAACTTCAACACAAGTATTTCTCAAATTCACAACTACTCAACTAGCATGACTCTAATATCACCATCTCCATATCTCAAAACAATTATCAAGTATCAAACTTCTCATAGTATTCAATGCACTTCTATGAAAGTTTTTATATTAAAGCAAATTTCCATGTTGTTCTAAAGGACTCTCATAATAATATAAGTGAAGCATGAGAGATCAATTGTTTCTATAAAACAAACCGCCGCCGTGCTCTAAAAGATATATGTGAAGCACTAGAGCAAAAACTATATAGCTCAAAAGATATAAGTGAAGCACATAGAGTATTCTAATAAATTTCAAATCATGCGAGTCTCTCTCAAAAGGTGTATACATCAAGGATTATTGTGTTAAACTAAAATTCAAATACTAAAATCATATAAGATGCTCCAAGCAAAACACATATCATGTGGTGAATAAAAATATAGCTCCAAGTAAAGTTACCGATAGACGAAGGCGAAAGAGGGGATGCCTTCCAGGGAATCCCCAAGCTTAGGCTTTTTGGTGTCCTTGAATTTTACCTTGGGGTGCCATGGGCATCCCCAAGCTTAGGCTCTTTCCACTCTTTGTTCCATAATCCATCAAATCTTTACCCAAAACTTGAAAACTTCACAACACAAAACTCAAAATAGAAAATCTCGTGAGCTCCGTTAGCGAAAGAAAACAAAACACCACTTCAAGGTACTGTAATTAACTCATTATTTATTTATATTGGTTTTAAACCTAATATATTCCAACTTCTCTATGGTTTATAAAATCTTTTACTAGCCATAGATTCATCAAAATACGCAAACAACACACGAAAAGCAGAATCTGTCAAAAACAGAACAGTCTGTAGTAATCTGTAGATAACGCAAACTCTGGAACCCCAAAAATTCTAAAATAAATTTATAGACGTGAGGAATTTATCTCTTAATAATCTTCAAAAAGAATTAACTAAATATCACTCTCCAAATAAAAATGGCTGCAATTCTCGTGAGCTCTAAAGTTTCTATTTTTTAAAGCAAGATCAAAAAGACTTTCCCCAAGTCTTCCCAACGGTTCTACTTGGCACAAACACTAATTAAACACAAAAAACACAACAAAAAAAGAGGATAGATAAATTATTTATTACTAAACAGGAGCAAAAATCAAGGAATAAAAATAAAATTGGGTTGCCTCCCAACAAGCGCTATCGTTTAACGGCCCTAGCTAGGCATAAAAGCAAAGATAGATCTAGGTATTGCCATCTTTGGTAGGCAATCCATAAGTGGCTCTCATAATAGATTCATATGGTAATTTAATTTTCTTTCTAGGAAAGTGTTCCATGCCTTTCTTTAATGGAAATTGGAATTTAATATTCCCTTCCCGCATATCAATAATTGCACCAATCGTTCTAAGGAAAGGTCTGCCAAGAATAATAGGACATTAGGGATTGCAATCTATATCAAGAACAATGAAATCTACGGGCGCATAGTTCTTATTTGCAACAATAAGAACATCATTAATTATTCCCATAGGTTTCTTAATAGAGGAATCCGCAAGGTGCAAGTTTAAAGAACAATCATCAAAATCACGGAAACCTAGCAAATCACACAAAGTTTTTGGAATCGTGGAAACACTAGCACCCAAATCACACAAAGCATAACACTCATGATCTTTAATTTTTATTTTTATTGTAGGTTTCCACTCATCATAAAGTTTTCTAGGGATAGAAACTTCCAGCTCAAGTTTTTCTTCATAAGATTGCATCAAATCATCAACGATATGTTTAGTAAAAGCTTTATTTTGACTATAAGCATGAGGAGAATTTAGCATGGATTGCAACAAGGAAATACAATCTATCAAATAGCAATTATCATAATTAAATTCCTTGAAATCCAAAATAGTGGGTTCATTGCTATTTAAAGTTTTGACCTCTTCAATCCCACTTTTAACAATTTTTGCATCAACATCTAAAAATTCCGAATTTTTGGGATGCCTTGTAGGTAAAGGTGGCTCATCTTCAGTCCCATCATTATCAAGATTCATGTTTCAAAACAAAGATTTAATAGGGGACACATCAATAACTTTTAGATCTTCATCTTTATTATCATGAAAACTAGAAGAACACACCTTCACAAGGCAATCTTTCTTAGCACGCATCCTAGCGGTTCTTTCTTTGCACTCATCAATGGAAATTCTCATGGATTTGAGACACTCATTGATATCATGCTTAGGAGGAATAGATCTAAGTTTCAAAGAATCAACATCAAGAGAAATTCTATCAACGTTCCTAGCCAACTCATCAATCTTAAGCAATTTTTCTTCAATCAAAGCATTGAAACTCTTTTGCAAAGTAATAAATTATTTAATATTATATTCAAAATCAGAGGGCATCTTATTATAATTTCCATAAGAATTGTTGTAGGAATTACCATAATTATTAGAGGAATTACTAGGAAACGGCCTAGGATTAAAATTACCTCTATACACGTTATTAACAAAATGGTTCCTACCAACAAAATTCACATCCATAGATTCATTATTATTCTCAATCAAAGTAGACAAAGGCATATCATTAGGATCAGTTGGAGCATTCTTATTAGCAAACAATTTCATAAGTTCATCCATCTTTCCACTTAAAACATTAATTTCTTCTATCACATGAACTTTTTTATTAGTAGATTTGTCGGTGTGCCATTGAGAATAATTAACCATAATATTATCTGGGAGTTTAGTAGATTCTCCTAAAGTGATTTCCATAAAAGTGCCTCCTGCGGCCGAGTCTAAAAGATTTCTAGAAGCAAAATTCAATCCGACATAAATTTTTTGTATAATCATCCAAAGATTCAAACCATGTGTAGGGCAATTACGTATCATTAATTTCATCCTCTCCCAAGCTTGTGCAACATGTTCATGATCAAGTTGCTTAAATTTCATAATATCGTTTCTAAGAGAGATGATTTTAGCGGGAGGAAAATACTTAGAGATAAAAGCATCTTTGCACTTATTCCATGAATCAATACTATTTTTAGGCAAAGAGAAAACCAAGCTTTAGCACGATCTCTATGGGAAAAAGGAAATAGCTTCAATTTAACAATATCATTGTCCACATCTTTCTTCTTTTGCATATCGCACAAATCAACAAAGCTATTTAGATGGGTAGCAACATCTTCACGAGGAAGGCCGGCGAATTGATCTTTCATGACAAGATTCAACAAAGCAGCATTAATTTCACAAGATTCAGCATCAGTAAGAGGAGCAATCGGAGTGCTAAGAAAATCATTGTTGCTGGTATTGGTAAAGTCACACAATTCAGTATTATCTTGAGCCATCATGACAAGCAAGCAATCCAACACACGAGCAAACAAGAAACAAGCAAAAATACAAATAGAAAAAGGAGAAGGGGAACGGGAAAAGAGAGGGCGAGGGGAAAATAGGGCGAATAAAACGACAAGGGTGAAGTGCGGGAGAGGAAAATGAGAGGCAAATGGAAAATAATGTAATGCGAGGGATAAGAGTTTGTGATGGGTACTTGGTATGTCTTGACTTGACTTGGCGCGAATCTCCCCAGCAACGGTGCCAGAAATGGCTCATTGACGGGAGATAAAATTTTGACTTGACTTGGCGTGAGTCTCCCTGGCAACGGCGCTAGAAATCCTTCTTGCTACCTCTTGAGCACTGCGTTGGTTTCCCTTGAAGAGGAAAGGGTGATGCAGCAAAGTAGCGTAAGTATTTCCCTCAGTTTTGAGAACCAAGGTATCAATCCAGTAGGAGATCACGCTCAAATCCCACGCACCTACACGAACAAATAAGAACCTCGCAACCAACGCGATAAAGGGGTTGTCAAGCCCTTCACGGTCACTTACGAGAGTGATATCTGATAGATATGATAAGATAATATTTTTGGTATTTTTATGATAAAGATGCAATGTAAAATAAAAGGCAAAAGAAATAACTAAGCATTGGAAGATTACTATGATGGAAGATAGACCCGGGGGCCATAGGTTTCACTAGTGGCTTCTCTCAAGAGCATAAGTATTACGATGGGTAAACGAATTACTGTCGAGCAATTGATAGAATTGAGCATAGTTATGAGAATATCTAGGTATGATCATGTATATAGGCATCATGTCCACGACAAGTAGACTGAAACGATTCTGCATCTACTACTATTACTCCACACATCGACCGCTATCCAGCATGCATCTAGAGTATTAAGTTCATAAGAACAGAGTAATGCTTTAAGGAGGATGACATGATGTAGAGGGATAAACTCATGCAATATGATATAAACCCCATCTTTTTATCCTCGATGGAAACAATACAATACGTGCCTTGCTTCCCCTGCTGTCACTGGGAAAGGACATCGCAAGATTGAACCCAAAGCTAAGCACTTCTCCCATTGCAAAAAAGATCAATCTAGTAGGCCAAACCAAAGTGATAATTCGAAGAGACTTGCAAAGATAAACCAATCATACATAAAAGAATTCAGAGGAGAATCAAATATTGTTCATAGATAAACTGGATCATAAACCAACAATTCATCGGTTCTCGACAAACACACCGCAAAAGAAGATTACATAGAATAGATCTCCAAGAAGAACGAGGAGAACTTTGTATTGAGATCCAAAGAGAGAGAAGAAGCCATCTAGCTAATAACTATGGACCCGTAGGTCTGAAATCGACTACTCACACATCACCGGAGAGGCCATGGAGTTGATGTAGAGGCCCTCCGTGATCAATGCCCCCTCCGACGGAGCTCCGAAAAAGGCCCCAAGATGGGATCTCCCGGGTACAGAAGGTTGCGGAGATGGAATTAGGTTTTCGTGGTGCTCCTGGATGTTTGGGGGGTACATGGACTTATATAGGAGGAAGAAGTACGTTGGTTGAGCAATAGGGGGCCCACAAGGGTGGAGGGCGCGCCCAGGGGGGTGGGGGTAGGCGCACCCCCTGCCTCGTGGCTTCCTCTGTTGTTTCTTAACGCCCACTCCAAGTCTCCTGGATCACGTTTTTTGTGAAAATCATGTTCCCGAAGTTTCATTCTGTTTGGACTCCGTTTGATATTTCTTTTCTCCGAAACCCTAAAATAGGCAAAAAAACAGCAATTTGGGCCGGGCCTCTGGTTAGTAGGTTAGTCCCAAAAATGATGTAGAAGTGTAAAATAAAGCCCATTAACATCCAAAATAGATAATATAATAGCTTGGAGCAATCAAAAATTATAGATACGTTGGAGACGTATCATGGTGAAACTGGTCCGTAATGAACAGTGTATCACTTTATACCCATTAACGCCCATTATTCCATTGGGCCGTTTCCAGCCCATGTTTACCTTTTGGCCCATTTATTCTTGGGCTGATTTGCAACATTTGATTACTTATTGTCCATTTCTGGCCTGTTCCGGTTGTGGGCCGAATTCAGCCCGTGGTTAAAATCGGCCTAATTGTGGCCCGTTAATCCGTTGGTCTGTTTTCATAGCGTCATCAAATACGACCGATTAACGATGGCCCGTTATGGTCGGCCCATGAATAGACAATTCAATCTCTAGCCCGTTTACGGCCCATAATGTAGTCCATTATTGGCCCATGTTTGGCCAATCAATCATACGGCCCGTAGAAGGCCCATTGATTCTAGGGCCCGTAGAAGGTCCATTGTTTCTATGGCCTGTAGAACTATGGCCCATTGGAGGCCCATGGTCACTATAGTAGATATGTAGCCCATGGTTACTGTGGCCTAGTTTTAAAAAATAGGTTATTGCGGCCAGTAGCAAACAGCGGAAAAAGAACTGCAGTGACTACAAGAAAACAACTAAACAAGACAATATAAGGAAATAAATAAGAAATCAACTAACGCTAGGCTATTACGGCTATTACACATATTACATCCACTGGGCATCAAAGTTCGCCACCAGTGCAAATATAGAGAACAAAGCAACATATTACATACACTGGCCGTCTAAATTGGCCACCAGTGCAAATAAACGTGGTAGCAAAACAAGTCCATAACTGAAACAACTTCAGAAGAGCTCAAGAAACGTTATCCTGGGTACCCACCATGTTGGCAATAAGCTTAGCAAGCTTATTAGCTTTCTCCTGTTTGGTGCTAAAATCCTCCAACGCTTGCTGTTGCACTAGAAGTATGCATCTGAATTCTCCAGGGACTTCTGCAGTTGTTCGACTTCTTGTCGCAGCATAGCTGAGCGATGTCTTTCAGCTTGTAGTTGAGACTCAAGAAACCGAACTGATTAAGATAGTGAGTTCGAATAGCTTATGCCAGTAGTAGTGGCCAGTAACTCGAACACTACACCAAGACAGGACTTTGGGGTTGTCTCACTATCAGAATTCTAAAAGAAGAAACAAGTAGACACATAACATGTTTAGCATGTACTAGTATATGAAACTAATTTTGGTGAACTATTTCATTAGTAAGGTGGACAGGATTAAACTACCAAGTCTTCTATTGCCAAGTAGTACATAATAAGAGCATCAAACAAACATATATCTATGTCCTATGATCACTTCATTGTCTTGCCAAATCAAAATAGAGACACGGTTTAAATCATATTAGTTCAAGACAAAGCAACACTGAAAGAATACAAAGCGTGGGAAACTACACGACACAACAAGATTTCAGATGGGTACCACGGGTCTACATGTACAACAACACTATTGGTTCTTTTGTGATGCTAGTAATGTGCATGATATGAGAAGTCAATTGTATACACAATTGAAATTGAAATCAACAAAGCTATTTATAAGAGCAAATCTGTTAAAGAAACATGTGTAGACATACTTGTTGTGCCATTGGAGTTTTGATTGGACCCTTCAATTTAAAAATAAGTTTGTATGAGTAAATACAGTGATACAAGAGGAAAGCAGTATGCACGATAGCAATGAAACCTTAAATGAGAACAGTTGTTCTTCAGGTTTCAGCACTTGTTCTACGCAGACAAAGTACGGTAAGACGCAACCATATAGTACTTCAAAATAAAAAATGATCTCATAGACCTTACTACATTCTTGGTTTGGGACTAGTACAGAACAAGGTGTTCCCAGTCATCGTCCAGTAAATGTGTCTCAGGAAAATGTAAGGGAATTTGATGAGTTTCTTTGCCAGTGAAGTATGTTTTCTTTAGGTAATTCTGATATTGCCACCAATCATTCTTGAAGATAGCAGAGGTATTAGCACAGGTACCTCATCTTGAGTATCCAAATCGGTCCTTATCTATAGAGAAAAATGGGAAAAATTTATGTATTATAACTGTCATGGAAGTACAATGTATGGGACAAAGCAAAGTAATTGCCATGAATAACATTACTTACACATAGCTCATGTACGAACACCTGCAACTGGCATTTTCCTTCATCTTCATGAAGGAAATATGCCCTAGAGGCAATAATAAAGTTGTTATTTATATTTCCTTATATCATGATAAATGTTTATTATTCATACTAGAATTGTATTAACCGGAAACTTAGTACATGTGTGAATACATAGACAAACAAAGTGTCCCTAGTATGCCTCCCCTTTGTGTGCTATCAAACATCTCAACATAACCGGGTGATTATAAAGATGCTCTACAGGTGTCTCCGATGGTGTTTGTTGAGTTGGCATAGATCGAGATTAGGCTTTATCACTCCGATTGTCGGAGAGGTATCCCTGGGCCCTCTCGGTAATGCACATGACTATAAGCCTTGCAAGGAATGTGACTAATGAGTTAGTTACGGGATGATGCATTACGGAACGAGTAAAGAGACTTTCCGGTAACGAGATTGAACTAGGTATGATGATATCGACGATCGAATCTCGGGCAAGTAACATACCGATGAAAAAGGGAACAACGTATGTTGTTATTCGGTTTGACCGATAAAGATTTTCATAGAATATGTAGGAGCCAATATGAGCATCCAGGTTCCGCTATTGGTTATTGACCGGAGATATGTCTCGGTCATGTCTACATAGTTCTCGAACCCGTAGGGTCCGCACGCTTAACGTTCGATGACGATTTGTATTATGAGTTATGTGATTTGATGACCGAAGTTTGTTCGGAGTCCCGGATGAGATCACGGACATGACGAGGACTCTCAAAATGGTTGAGATGTAAAGATCTATATATTGGAAGGCTATATTCATCGGAAAGGTTCTGAGTGGTTTGGGTATTTTTCGGAGTACCAGAGAGTTACGGGAATTCGTCGGGGGAAGTATTGGGCCTTCATGGGCCTTAGTGGACATGAGAGAAGGGCCACAAGGGGAGGCCGCGCGCCCCTCATGGGCTGGTCTAAATTGGACCAGGGAGGGGGCGGCGCCCCCCCTCTTTCCTTCTCCCTCTCCTCTCTTCCTTCTACTTGACTAGGAAAAGGGGAAACCTACTCCTACTAGGAGTAGGAATCCCCCTTTGGGCGCGCCCCTTGTGGCCGGCCCTCCTCCTCCTCCCCTCCTTTATATACGGGGGAGGGGGGCACCCCATAGACACACAAGTTGATCTTTAGCCGTGTGCGGTGCCCCCCTCCACAGTTTTACACCTCGGTCATATTGTCGTAGTGCTTAGGCGTAGCCTTGCGCCGGTAACTCATCATCACCGTCACCACGCCGTTGTGCTGACAAAACTCTGCCTCGGCCTCAACTAGATCAAGAGTTTGAGGGACGTCACCGAGCTGAACGTGTGTAGATCATGGAGGTTCCGCGCATTTGGTACTTGGATCAGTTGGATCGCGAAGACGTTCGACTACATCAACTGCGTTATTAAACGCTTCCGCTTTCGGTCTACGAGGGTACGTGGACACACTCTCCCCGCTTATTGCTATGCTTCTCCTAGATAGATCTTGCGTGATCGTAGGATTTTTTTGAAATACTACGTTACCCAACAGTGGCATCCGAGCATGTGGGCGATAATAGTCATACTGCTTACCAGCATGTCATACTATGATTCGTCGGTATTGTTGGATGAAGCGGCCAAGACCGACATTACATGACCGCGTTCATGAGACTAGTTCTACCGCTGTGCTTCGCACACAGGTGGCTAGTGGGTGTCTGTTTCTCCAACTTTAGTTGAATCGAGTTTGACTATGCCCGGTCCTTGTTGAAGGTTAAAACAACACACTTGACAAAAAATTGTTGTGGTTTTGATGCGTAGGTAAGAACGGTTCTGGCTAAGCCTGTAGCATCCACGTAAAACTTGCAACAACAAAGTAGAGGACGTCTAACTTGTTTTTGCAGGGTATGTTGTGATGTGATATGGTCAAGACGTGATGAGATATAAATTGTTGTATGAGATGATCATGTTTTGTTAAAGTTATCGGCAACTGGCAGGAGCCTTATGGTTGTCTCTTTATTGCATAAGATGCAAGCGCCATATAATTGCTTTACTTTATTGCTATGCTATAGCAATAGTTGCAAAAGCAATAGTTGGCGAGACGATCATGTGACGACACATTGATAAAGATCAAGATGATGGACATCATGGTTTCATGCCGGTGACGATAGAGATCATGATGGTACTTTGGAGATGGAGATCAAAGACACAAGATTATGATGGCCATATCATGTCACATATTTTGATTGCATGTGATGTTTATCTTTTATGCATCTTATTTTGCTTAGTACGACGGTAGCATTATGAGATGATCCCTTACTAAAATTTTAAGGTATAAGTGTTCTCCCTGAGTATGCACCGTTGCGACAGTTCTTCGTGCAGAGACACCACGTGATGATCGGGTGTGATGAGCTATACGTTCACATACAACGGGTGCAAGCCAGTTTTGCACATGCAGAATACTCAGGTTAAACTTGACGAGCCTAGCATATGTAGATATGGCCTCGGAACACTGAGATCGAAAGGTCGAGCGTGAATCATATAGTAGATATGATCAACATAGTGATGTTCACCATTGAAAACTACTCCATCTCACGTGATGATCGGACATGGTTTAGTTGATATGGATCACGTGATCATTTAGATGACTAGAGGGATGTCTATCTAAGTGGGAGTTCTTAAGTAATATGATTAATTGAGCTTTAATTTATCATGAACTTAGTCCTGATAGTTTTTGCATATCTATGTTATAGATCAATTGCTTGCGTATAGCTTCCCCATTTTATTTGTGATATGTTCCTAGAGAAAAATAAGTTGAAAATTGATAGTAGCAATGATGCAGACTAGGTCTGTGATCTGAGGATTATCCTCATTGCTGCACAGAAGAATTATGTCCTTGATGCACCGCTAGGTGACAGAACTATTGCAGGAGCAAATGCAGACGTTATGAACGTTTGACAAGCTCGGTATGATGACTACTTGATAGTTTAAGTGCACCATGCTTTACGACTTAGAACCGGGACTTCAAAAATGTTTTGAATGCCAAGGAGCATATAAGATGTTCCAAGAGTTGAAATTGGTATTTCAGACTCATGCCGAAGTCGAGAGGTATGAGACCTGTCGGTGTCAAAACCGGCGGATCTCGGGTAGGGGGTCCCGAACTGTGCGTCTAAGGCGGATGGTAACAGGAGGCAGGGGACACGATGTTTTACCCAGGTTCGGGCCCTCTTGATGGAGGTAAAACCCTACGTCCTGCTTGATTTATTCTTGATGATATGGGTAGTATAAGAGTTGATCTACCACGAGATCGGAGAGGCTAAAACCCTAGAAGCTAGCCTATGGTATGATTGTATGTTATTGTGTCCTACGGACTAAATGTTGGGGATCGTAGCAGAAATTTTAAAATTTTCTACGCATCACCAAGATCAATCTATGGAGTAATCTAGCAACGAGGGGAAGGAGAGTGCATCTACATACCCTTGTAGATCGCTAAGCGGAAGCGTTCAAGTGAACGGGGGTGATGGAGTCGTACTCGTCGTGATCCAAATCACCGATGATCCTAGTGCCGAACGGACGGCACCTCCGCGTTCAACACACGTACAGCCCGGTGACGTCTCCTACGCCTTGATCCAGCAAAGGGAGAAGGAGAGGTTGGGGAAGACTCCATCCAGCAGCAGCACGACGGCGTGGTGGTGGTGGAGGAGCGCGGGACTCCAGCAGGGCTTCGCCAAGCACTACGAGAGACGAGGAGGGAGAGGGGTAGGGCTGCGCCAACAGGGAGATTGAATCGCGTGTTGGGCTGCCCCTTTGCCTCCACTATATATAGAGGGAGAGGGAGGGCTGCGCCCCCACCTAGGGTTCCCACCCCAAGGGGTGCGGCAGCCCTAGATCCCATCTAGGGTGACAGCCACAAGGGGGAGAGGGGGAGGCGCACCTAGGGTGGGCCTTAGGGCCCATCTGCCCTAGGGTTTGCCCCTTCCCCTCTTGGAGGCGCCTTGGGCCTTGGTGGGAGGCGCCCCAGCCCATCCAGGGGCTGGTCCCTTCCCACTATTGGCCCATGTAGGCCTCCGGGGCTGGTGGCCCCACCTGGTGGACCCCCGGACCCCTCCGATGGTCCCGGTACACTACCGGTGATGCCCGGAACAATTCCGGTGGCCAAAACCATACTTCCTATATATCAATCTTTACCTCCGGACCATTCCGGAACTCCTCGTGACGTCCGGGATCTCATCCGGGACTCCGAACAACATTTGGTAACCGCATACATACTTTCCCTATAACCCTAGCGTCATCGAACCTTAAGTGTGCAGACCCTACGGGTTTGGGAGTCATGCAGACATGACCGAGACAACTCTCTGGTCAATAACCAACAGCGGGATCTGGATACCCATGCTGGCTCCCACATGCTCCATGATGATCTCATCGGATGAACCACGATGTCAAGGACTTAATCAATCCCGTATACAATTCCCTTTGTCTAGCGGTATAGTACTTGCCCGAGATTCGATTGTCGGTATCCCGATACCTTGTTCAATCTCGTTACCGGCAAGTCTCTTTACTCGTTCCGTAACACATCATCCTGCGATCAACTCCTTGATCACATTGTGCACATTATGATGATGTCCTACCGAGTGGGCCCAGAGATACCTCTCGTTTACACGGAGTGACAAATCCCAGTCTCGATTCGTGCCAACCCAACAGACACTTTCGGAGATACCTGTAGTGTACCTTTATAGCCACCCAGTTACGTTGTGACGTTTGGCACACCCAAAGCACTCCTACGGTATCCGGGAGTTGCACAATCTCATGGTCTAAGGAAATGATACTTGACATTAGAAAAGCTTTAGCAAACGAACTACACGATCTTTGTGCTAGGCTTAGGATTGGGTCTTGTCCATCACATCATTCTCCTAATGATGTGATCCCATTATCAACGACATCCAATGTCCATGGTCAGGAAACAACAACCATCTATTGATCAACGAGCTAGTCAACTAGAGGCTTACTAGGGACATGGTGTTGTCTATGTATCCACACATGTATCTGAGTTTCCTATCAATACAATTCTAGCATGGATAATAAACGATTATCATGAACAAGGAAATATAATAATAACCAATTTATTATTGCCTCTAGGGCATATTTCCAACAGTCTCCCACTTGCACTAGAGTCAATAATCTAGTTCACATCGCCATGTGATCAACACTCACAGGTGACATCGCCATGTGACCAACATCCAAGAGTCTTGGGTTTGATCATGTTATGCTTGTGAGAGAGGTTGTAGTCATCGGGTCTTGCCATATTCAGATCCCTATGTATTTCGCAAAACTTTATATCGTAGATGCTGCTACCACGTTTTACTTGGAGCTATTCCAAATTGTTGATCCATTATACGTATCCGGTATCTCTACTCAGAGCTATCCGGATAGGTGTTAAGCTTGCATCGATGTAACTCTTTACGTCGAACTCTTTATCACCTCCATAACCGAGAAACATTTCCTTATTCCTCTAAGGATAATTTTTGACTGCTATCTGGTGATCTACTCCTAGATCAGCTTTGTACCCTCTTGCCAGACATGTGGCAAGGCACACATCAGGTGCGGTACTTCAGCATGGCATACCGTATAGAGCCTATGACAAAAGCATAGGGGATGACCTTCGTCCTTCCTCTTTCTTCTGCCGTGGTCAAGCTTTGAGTCTTACTCAACTTCACACCTTACAACTCAGGTAAGAACCCCTTCTTTGACTGATCTATTTTGAACTTCTTCTAAAACATGTCAAGGTGTGCGTTCTTTGAAAGTATCATCAGGCGTCTTGATCTATTTCTATAGATCTTGATGCCCAATATGTAAGTAGCTTTATCCAGGTCTTCCTTTGAAAAACACTATTCAAACAACCATTTATGCTTTCCAGAAATTCTACATTATTTTGGATCAACAATATGTCATCCACATATACTTATCAGAAATGTTGTAGTGCTCCCACTCACTTTCTTGTAAATACAAGTTTCTAGCAAACATTGTATAAACCTAAAAGCTTTGATCACTCCATCAAAACATATATTCCGATTCCAAGATGTCTGCTCTAGTCCATAGAAGGATTGTTGGAGCTAGCATACCTTTTAGCATTCTTAGGATCGTCAAAACCTTTTATTGTATCACATAAACTTTTCTTACGAAAACTGGTAAGAAAACTTGTTTTGACATCCATCTGTAAGATTTCATAATTGAAAAATACAGCTAATGCTAACATGATTCCGACGGACTTAAGCATCGCTACGGGTGAGAAATTCTCATCGTAGTCAACTCCTTGAACTTGTGAAAAGACTCTTTCCCACAAGTTGAGCTTCATAGATGGTAACATTACCGCCCACGTCCGTCTTCTTCTTATAGATCCATTTATCTCAATTGCTTGCCGATCATCGAGCAATTCCACCAAAGTCCATACTTTGTTCTGATATATGGATCCTATCTCGGATTTCATGGCTTCTAACCATTTGTCGGAATACGGGCCCACCATCGCTCCTCCATAGTTCGTAGGTTCATTGTTGTCTAACAACATGATATCTAAGACAGGATTACCGTACCACTCAGGAGTAGTACATATCCTCGTCGACCTACGAGGTTTGATAGCAACTTGATCCGAAGCTTCATGATCACTATCATTAACTTCCTATTCAACAGATGTGGGCGCCACAGAAAACATCTTTCTGTTGCATCACTTTCTGTTTAAATAAAGGTTCGACAACCTCATCAAGTTCTATCTCCCTCCCACTCAATTCTTTCGAGAGAAACTCCTTCTCGAGAAAGGACCCGTTCTTAGCGACAAACAATTTGCCCTCGGATCTGAGATAGAAGGTATACCCAACTGTCACCTTTGGGTACTCTATGAAGATGGGTTTGTCCGCTTTGGGTTCGAGCTTCTTCGGCTGAAGCCTTAAGCATCGCAGCCCCAAACATTAAGAAACGACAACTTTGGTTTCTTGCCAAACCAATGTTCATATGACGTTGTCTCAACGGACTTAGATGGTGTCCTATCTAAAGTGAATGCAGCTGTCTCTAATGCATAACCTCAAAATGAAAACGGTAGATTGGTAAGAGACATCATAGATCGCACCATATCTCATAGGGTTCGATTACGATGTACGGACACACCATTACCTTGTGGTGTTCCAGGTGGCTTCAACTGTGAAACAATTCCACAATGTCTTAAGTGATTGCCAAACTCATAACTCAGAAAATCCCCTTTTGATCAGATCGTAGGAACATGATCTTATTGTTATGATGATTCTTAACTTCACTCTGAAATCGCTTGAACTTTTCAAATGTTTCAGACTTGTGCTTCATTAAGTAGATATACCTATATCTACCCAAATCGTCAATGAAGGCGAGAAAATAGCGATATCCACCGCACGCTTCAATTCTCATTGGATAACACGCATCGGCATGCATGATTTCCAACAAGTCACTTGCCCATTTCATTGTGCCTGAAAATGGGGTCGTAGTCATCCTGCCCATGAGGCATGGCTCGCATGTGTCAAGTGATTCAAAATCAAGTGACTCCAAACATGCATCGATATGGAGTTTCTTCATGCATCTTACGCCAATATGATCTAAGCGGCAGTGCCACAAGAAAGTGGTACTATCATTATTAACTCTACATCTTTTGGCGTGAACATGTGTATTACCACGACCGAGATTCAATGAACCATTCACGTAGGGTGCATGACCATGAAAGGTATCATTCATGTAAACAGAATAACCATTATTCTCTAATTTAAATGAATGACCGTATTGCAATGAACATGATCTAATCATATTCATGCTTAACGTAGACACCTGATAACATTTATCTAGGTTCAATACTAATCCCGAAGGCAGATGGAGCGTGCGATGGTGATCAACTTTGGAAACACTTCCAACACACATCGTCACCTCCCCCTCAGCCATTCTCCGTTTAGTCCGTAGCTTTTACTTCAAGTCACCAATAATAGCAACTGAACCGGTATCCAATACCCAGGTGCTACCAGGAGTACTAGTGAGGTACACATTAATAACACGTATATACTTTGTTGAACTTGCCAGCCTTCTTATCTACCAAGCATTTAGGGTAATTCCGCTACCAGTGACCGTTCCCCTTACAATAGAAGCACTTAGTCTCGGGTTTGGGTTCAACCTTGGGTTCCTTCACTGGAGCGGCAACTGGTTTGCCATCCATGAAGTTTCCCTTCTAGCCCTTTCCCTTCTTGAAACCAGTGGTCTTGTTAAACACTTGATGCTCCTTCTTGATTTCTACCTTTTGCGGTCTTAAGCACCGCGAACAGCTCCGGGATGAACTCCATCCCTTGCATGTCATAGTTCATCACGAAGATCTAGTAGCTAAGTGATAGTGCCTAGAGAACTCAATCACTATCTTATCTGGAAGTTTAACTCCCACTTGATTTAAGTGATTGTAGCACCCAGACATTCTGAGCACATGCTCACTAGCTGAGCTATTCTCCTCCATCTTGTTGGCAAAAGAACTTGTTAGAGGTCTCACACCTCTCAACATGGGCATGAGCCTGAAATCCCAATTTCAGTGGAACATCTCATATGTTCTATGGCGTTCAAAACGTCATTGGAATCCCGATTCTAAGCCGTAAAGTATGGTGCACTAAACTATCAAGTAGTCATCAGGATGTGTCTGTCAGGTGTTCACAACATCCACAGACGACGTTGTAGGGGTTTGCACATCGAGCGGTGCATCAAAGATGTAAGCCTTCTGTGTAGCAGTGAGGACACTCCTCGGACTACGGACCCATTCCGCATCATTGCTTACATACAATATCTTTCAACTTAATCTTTCTCTAGGAACGTATTGAAACAGGGAGCTACAACGTGGTCTATTTATCTATAACATATTTGCAAAGACAATTTAGACTATGTTCATGATAATTAAGTTCATCTAATCAAATTATTTAATGAACTCCCACCCAGATAGACATCCCTCTAGTCATCTAAGTGAAACATGATCCGAGTCAACTAGGCCGTGTCCGATCATCACGTGAGACGGACTAGTCAACATCGGTGAACATCTTCATGTTTATCTTCTATACGACTCATGCTCGACCTTTCGGTCTTCCGTGTTCCGAGGCCATGTCTGTACATGCTAGGCTCGTCAAGTCAACCTAAGTGTTTTTGCTGTGTAAATCTAGCTTACACCCGTTGTATTCGAACGTTAGAATCTATCACACCCGATCATCACGTGGTGCTTCGAAACAACGAACCTTCGCAACGGTGCACAGTTAGGGGGAACACCTTTCTTGAAATTTTAGTGAGGGATCATCTTATTTAAGCTACCCTCGTTCTAAGAAAATAAGATGTAAAACATGATAAACATCACATGCAATCAAATAGTGACATGATATGGCCAATATCATTCGCTCCTTTTGATCTTCATCTTCGGGGCTCCATGATCATCGTTGTCACCAGCATGACACCATGATCACCATCATCATGATCTCCATCATCGTGTCTTCTTGAAGTTGTCATATCATCTATTACTTCTACTACTATGGCTAACGCTTTAGCAATAAAGTAAAGTAATTACATGACGTTTTTGTTGACACGCAGGTCATAAGTAAATAAAGACAACTCCTATGGCTCCTGCCGGTTTTCATACTCATCGGCATGCAAGTCGTGATTCCTATTACAAGAACATGATCATCTCATACATCACATATATCATTCATCACATCCTTTGGCCATATCACATCACAAAACACTTGCTGCAAAAACAAGTTAGACGTCCTCTAATTGTTGTTGGAAGTTTTTTACATGGCTGCTATAGAATTCTAGCAAGAACGTTTCTTACCTACGCCAAAACCACAACGTGAATTGCCAATTTCTATTTACCCTTCATAAGGACCCTGTTCATCGAATCCGATCCGACTAAAGTGGGAGAGACAGACACCCGCCAGCCACCTTATGCAACTAGTGCATGTCAGTCGGTGGAACCGGTCTCACGTAAGCGTACGTGTAAGGTTGGTCCGGGCCGCTTCATCCCACAATACCGCCGAATCAAGATAAGACTAGTAACGGCAAGATAATTGACAATATCGACGCCCACAACTACTTTGTGTTCTACTCGTGCATGGAAACTACGCATAGACCTAGCTCATGATGCCACTGTTGGGGATCGTAGCAGAAATTTTAAAATTTTCTACGCATCACCAAGATCAATCTATGGAGTAATCTAGCAACGAGGGGAAGGAGAGTGCATCTACATACCCTTGTAGATCGCTAAGCGGAAGCGTTCAAGTGAACGGGGTTGATGGAGTCGTACTCGTCGTGATCCAAATCACCGATGATCCTAGTGCCGAACGGACGGCACCTCCGCGTTCAACACACGTACAGCCCGGTGACGTCTCCTACGCCTTGATCCAGCAAAGGGAGAAGGAGAGGTTGGGGAAGACTCCATCCAGCAGCAGCACGACGGCGTGGTGGTGGTGGAGGAGCGCGGGACTCCAGCAGGGCTTCGCCAAGCACTACGAGAGACGAGGAGGGAGAGGGGTAGGGCTGCGCCAACAGGGAGATTGAATCGCGTGTTGGGCTGCCCCTTTGCCTCCACTATATATAGGGGGAGAGGGAGGGATGCGCCCCCACCTAGGGTTCCCACCCCAAGGGGTGCGGCAGCCCTAGATCCCATCTAGGGTGACAGCCACAAGGGGGAGAGGGGGAGGCGCACCTAGGGTGGGCCTTAGGGCACATCTGCCCTAGGGTTTGCCCCTTCCCCTCTTGGAGGCGCCTTGGGCCTTGGTGGGAGGCGCCCCAGCCCATCCAGGGGCTGGTCCCTTCCCACTATTGGCCCATGTAGGCCTCCGGGGCTGGTGGCCCCACCTGGTGGACCCCCGGACCCCTCCGGTGGTCCCGGTACACTACCGCTGATGCCCGGAACAATTCTGGTGGCCAAAACCATACTTCCTATATATCAATCTTTACCTCCGGACCATTCCGGAACTCCTCGTGACGTCCGGGATCTCATCCGGGACTCTGAACAACATTCGGTAACCGCATACATACTTTCCCTATAACCCTAGCGTCATCGAACCTTAAGTGTGCAGACCCTACGGGTTCAGGAGTCATGCAGACATGACCGAGACAACTCTCCGGTCAATAACCAACAGCGGGATCTGGATACCCATGCTGGCTCCCACATGCTCCATGATGATCTCATCGGATGAACCACGATGTCAAGGACTTAATCAATCCCATATACAATTCCCATTGTCTAGCGGTATAGTACTTGCCCGAGATTCGATCATCGGTATCCTGATACCTTGTTCAATCTCGTTACCGGCAAGTCTCTTTACTCGTTCCGTAACACATCATACTGCGATCAACTCCTTGATCACATTGTGCACATTATGATGATGTCCTACCGAGTGGGCCCAGAGATACCTCTCGTTTACACGGAGTGACAAATCCCAGTCTCGATTCGTGCCAACCCAACAGACACTTTCAGAGATACCTGTAGTGTACCTTTATAGCCACCCAGTTACGTTGTGACGTTTGGCACACCCAAAGCACTCCTACGGTATCCGGGAGTTGCACAATCTCATGGTCTAAGGAAATGATACTTGACATTAGAAAAGCTTTAGCAAACGAACTACACGATCTTTGTGCTAGGCTTAGGATTGGGTCTTGTCCATCACATCATTCTCCTAATGATGTGATCCCGTTATCAACGACATCCAATGTCCATGGTCAGGATACCACAACCATCTATTGATCAACGAGCTAGTCAACTAGAGGCTTACTAGGGACATGGTGTTGTCTATGTATCCACACATGTATCTGAGTTTCCTATCAATACAATTCTAGCATGGATAATAAATGATTATCATGAACAAGGAAATATAATAATAACCAATTTATTATTGCCTCTAGGGCATATTTCCAACACTAAAACCCTCCGGTTTATATAGACACCGGAGAGGGTTAGGGTTACACAAGGTTGGTTACAAAGGAGGAGATATCCATATCCGTACTGCCTAGCTTGCCTTCCACGCCAAGTAGAGTCCCATCCGGACACGGGACGAAGTCTTTGATCTTGTACCTTCATAGTCCAACAGTCCGGCCAAAGGATATAGTCCGGCTGTCCGGAGACCCCCTAATCCAGGACTCCCTCAGTAGCCCCTGAACCAGGCTTCAATGACGATGAGTCCGGCGCGCAGTGCTATCTTCGGCATTGCAAGGCGGGTTCCTCCTTCGAACACACAGAAGAGTTTGAGTACCAGGATAGTGTCCGACCCTGCAAAATAAATTCCACATACCATCGTAGAGAGAATAATATTTCCACAAATCTTAATCTGCTGACACGCTTTGCCAACATGACATCAGGCCATGGCTCGTTGATTATTCGAACCGTTTTTATTCAACCAGCTCCACACATAACGCGAGGAGGTTTCTTGACACGTCTTGTGAAAGCAGAGATCGTGTTCCCCTAATTACGGGATTCTCATCAATACGGTCGTGGGTAACCCAACCGTGCCTAGGACTCCTAGATTTTAGGCAAGTCCCAAACGGCCACTAGGAGGACGCTTGATATTCACCCTCTTTATAAAGGGACAAGGCTTTTACTTTTTTTCCTCCCGTGCTCAATAGAATCCTTCCCCCGCCTTGAGTTCTAACACCCGAAGCCCAGGTCAGGTGCTTCGGACCTTCAATCATGTCCGGATCTAGCCTTCAAGGCTGGTGGATGCCCTCCTCCATTACGGAAGAGGATATCAAGAAGTTGAGGGAGGCAAGATACCTGACCGCCGAGGTTTCGCATCGGCTGCCTGCCCGAGGGCAGGTCGTCCCTACTCCCGAACCTAACAAGAATGTTGTGTTCATCTCCCACTTCCTCTGAGGTCTAGGCATCACTCTGGATCCCTTCGTTAGGGGTTTGATGTTCTATTACAGGCTAGATTTCCACGATCTAGCCCCGGACTCCTTTCTCCACATCGCGACATTTATTATCGTATGTGAGGCCTTCCTCCGCATTACCCCTCACTTCGGCCTGTGGCTTAAGAACTTCAACGCGAAGCCGAAGATGGTCGAGGGGCAGCATGTAGCGTGTAGAGGCGCATTAATAAGCAAGATCGCTGGAGCTCCATGGCCAAAGGGTTCCTTTCTAGAGGTGTCCGGATTATGGCAACGGGAGTGGTTTTACATCACAACTCCCAGAAGTGCCAAGTGGGTGGCTGCCCCTGCTTTCCGCTCGGGCCCTCCACCACAACTGATGTCATGGATCAGTAGAGGGCTGAGCTGGGGTCCAGCCAAGGACGTGCCTATATTGCAAAGCCGTATTCAAGATCTCTTCGAAGGAGATTTCAGTCTGGTTACGGTGGTGCAAGTCATGCTGGTTCGTCGAGTCCAGCCTTGCAAACGCCGGCCCCTCTGCCTGTGGGAGTTCAATCCAGAAGGACCGCGCACTATTCAGAATTTCCTTGGCCTGACGCGCGAGGAGATGTATAAATCATTCTTTGGACCCCAAATAGAGTGTCCAGATACTACTGAGGGCATGGGCCTGAGCAGCAACCGCACCGCTGACCAAGTAAGTAATCCTCTAGCCGAACACACCGTCTTTCATTTATCATGACGTCATTCTGAGAAATTGCTCTTTGACCAGGACTGGCTAACAAAGGCGAAGATGATTCGGTGTTCGGCCCCCCTTCCTAAGGGTTTGGAAAATCCGGTACTGGAAAAGATGCTCGAGCTAGCACCTTGCCCGGAGCCCTCAAAGGAAGATAAAGGGGGGAATAATGAGGGCAAAAGCGGGCCCCCATCGCTACCAATTCCAACCGAGGGAATGAGCGCCTCCGTGAAGGAGGATAACCAAGGGGAAGAATCTGACCTTCTCTCACTTCAGGGAAGGAAGAGGACTGCCTCTGAAGATCCAGAAACGAAGGTTTCCAAACTGGAGAAGAAATCTCCACCAGAGGGTCCCGCCTTGGAGGGTGCTCTTGCCGCACAAAGTCCGCGCGAGGATCAGCCCTCTAACGAGCTGTAAGTAATCAAAAAGTACTTTAATAATGAAAATATGCTACCTTACTTCTGAGGAAAATAACCGAAGCATTTATCTTGCAGTTCGGATCTTAGCCCTTCTCAGCAGAGCTCGTCTTCGGGGGATCTTCTTCCGGAGATGATGGAGAGCGAAACGCCTCCCCCGGACTCCCCCGCTCAAGAAGCGGGAGACCTTGATGTGTTGTCACGGAGGGCCTCGCTGGATCAGGTGAGGCCAATAATCCTATGGTCACCCGAAGTCCCCAGTGTCCGGCTCTTGAAGAGAGCGACCAAAAGAATCCGGCACCATCTGGTATGTGGTCGGACGCACTGAGGGATCTGCTAGAGCGAGCAATTATCTCAGAAGAACACCGTACATTGATGGGTACGATGATGGAAAGGATTTCGTCCACCGAAAGCGGGTTACTTGAAGCCTTTATGAGTCTACTGACAGGTTTTGAGGTACGTGAAATGATATACATTTGTGATAGTACCGCACATTTTTAGGTGTGCCCTATGTAGATAGTAGCCCCTGAGACTCTGGTTGTCACCGAGAACGGCGGCAAACAGAGGATCGTAGTCCCAGGTAATAACCATACTGCATTTATGTGCAGGTGGTGGAAGCGCTGGTGGCTAGCCAGACTAATGAGTTTGCCGAACTAAAGCGGCAACTGGATGCGGCAGATGCCGACATCGAGCTTGTTAACAAGCGGCTTGACGAGGCACAAGGTAAGTAATGTTTTCTGGTGAATGTCACATAGGAAGAGCAGCGTGATGCCAGTATCTTTAATATGTTGTGACTATAGATGGAGCTGCCACCATGGAGATCCTTCGGGCAGAACTTGCCCGAGCCAAAGAACAAGCAATGATTAGTAATGCAGCTGCTTGGAAGGCGGCCGAAGAGTTGAGAGCCGAGAAGGCCGCGCATTGTGAGAGCAAAGAGAAAATGGCCAAGATGGATGTAAAGTTAAAAGACACTGCTGACCATTGCCAGTTCCTTGTAGAAGAAAACTGAGCGAAGGCGACGGACCTTGAAAAGGCCACGATGGTGACCAAAGACACCCGCTCTGCTATGAGAGCGAAGAAGGAGGAACTGCGTGAAGCCTGTGATATTGTGGCTGGGAAGCCCTTTTTGCTGCGAAGGAAGTTCGGAGATCCGCGGTATGCCCCTCTGGATCGGCTGTGGAGTTCAGCGGATGCATATCTGGACTTGGCGGCGAGCGCTGTCGATGCGGCCAAATACTTCCGAGGTCAGACAGATCGGGAAGTGGACAAGCTGTTCTGCTCGCAGTTCAACGTGCCAGAGCGTCCGCTTCCATTGACCGATCAGCTAGCTGAATGGGCCGAACTCAGTAGGTTGTCCGGACTTGCCATGAGGTCCATCATAGATCATCTGTGGCTGGAAAAGCCGAAGCCGAACAGCTATTTCAGCTTAGTGTAGCAATTCCTTGGTGCGGTGCCGCGCATCAATGCGATGAAGAGGTCGGCGTGCATAGAAGGCTCGTGGATGGCCCTTGCCCGTGTCAAAGCATACTGGGCGGAGATGGATGCTACCACTGTCGCGGCGCAGGGTTCGGCCATAGGCCGAGTGGCTGCCGAGCACTATTTTGAAGAAGTTCTTGAGGGTGCTCGTTTGATAGAGGCCCAGTGCTCGAAGAATATTATGTTTGAATGACATGTATTCCCATTGTAAAAACAATGTTTTTATTGAATTTATCAAGGTTGTATTTATACTTGTGCCCGAAAGTATTGTGATGCCTCCTGTGCGGCCGTTTATGTATACATGTGTATAACCTGAAAGATTGCAGTCGTCGGCTTCAGCCCCCACGCATATAATGCGGGGGTTTTCACAAAAGACGCGTGTTCACACTTAATCCTACGTCTTGGTCCTAATAAGGAGGTGATAGCGCAGCGAACTAGGCAACCGGACTATAATGCTTTAACAATTTCACTTAGCCATAGGAGTTTGACAGTGGGGCTACTATATAGCCCCTCGTGGCTCCGCACTCATCCGAATTCGGGGTGCGTACATGCCTGGCTGGGAAACGGCCCTTCGTTAAGGCGGAGGAATTCTAACATTCCGATAGGTCATCGAGTGGTTGACCGGTCTCACGCTATATCATGACATTCAGTTTTCGGCTTTCTCTACTTAGGTGCTCGTCCGGATGAACTGGGGCAATCGCAGTAGTTCTCCTGGTGCCGCCTTAGCCGATAGAGTGGAATGTAAGGCAGCAAAACATAGGAGCCGGGCAAACCCAACATTTGACAAAGAGATGATTCGGAGCTGATCCATATAAGGCCAAACTCGCGACGCCGAACACTCCCTAAGGTATTCGGTCTTTATGGTATAAACCGGGCCTAAACAGTGCCCTTTGTAAGAAGCCCCTGGTGTCCAGGTACATGCATTATTCTGACATGGCCACATGCCAAGACGTCAGTATCCTTCTCAATAGTATTGAGAATCCGAGGGATGTGTATCAACAAGAGAGAGTAAGAAAGGTTTACGCAGGGTCTTAATCTAAAAAGAATCCTTGGAGCGGGTCCTTGCTGCACGTCTGCGCCTGTGTCTCTGTTGTGCCGTATCCTGGACGGGTGTAGAACAATGGTCATCTGTAAAAGAGAGGAACTTAAGTGAAAAGTTGTCGTGCGAAAAGGTAGGTTTAAAGAAACAATGTACAATTCAAGATGAGTAAAAGTTGCCACTTGTCTGCGCGCGTTGAGCCCCTTGTATTTGTAATAGGGGTGTGGCCATCAAACCTGTATGAATTACATATAGCTGCGCCGGACTCGTCTAACCGTGTCCGTGGTCTTGACGACCTATCGAATGCTTTGGTTGGTGAGGCCGTTTTAGTGTGCGGCTGCCAAGGCAGCCGCACTCTCTTTGGCGCGTAGGGATCGCTCAATATTTCCATTTACTGTAATGATGCCACGTGGACCGGTCATCTTGAGCGCGAGGGAAGCGTAATGCGGTATTGCATTAAAGCGAGCGAAAGCTTTGCGTCCAAGTAGTGCTTGATAGCCACTTTGGAATGGCGCAATGTGGAAGGTTAAATTTTCGCTACGGAAGTTATCGGGGAAGCCGAATATAACCTCTAGTAGCAGGGAGCCCGTGCAATGAGCCACTAGGCCTAGCATTACTCCTTTAAAGGTAGTATTGCTGTGGCAAATTTTTGTTGGGTCTATCCTCATTTTGCGGACTGTGTCCTGATATATCAGGTTTAGACTGCTGCCACCGTCCATTAGGACTCGTGTGAAGAGGTATCCGCCAATTATTGGGTCTAATACCAAGGCAGCCCATCCTGCACGCTGGATACTTGCTGAGTAATCCCGATGGTCGAAAGTGATCGGCTGAGACGACCAGTGGCAGGACTCCGCGGTGATAGGCCCTTGGGCATATTTCTCTGGGAGTGCCGCTTTGTTTCTCCCCTTGATCACGTATAGCATGTTTACTGTTCTGACTTCTGGTGGAAATTTCTTTTGTTCCCCAGTGTCTTGCTTGAGAGGCTCATCCTCGTCTTCGCTTGGTGTATCCTCCCCCTTGTGTATGGCGTTGAGCTTGCCGGACTGCTTGAAGACCCAACATTCTCTGTGGGTATGATTAGCGGGTTTACCAGGGGTGCTATGGATCCGACATATTTGGTCCAAAATTTTGTTTAGGTTGGATAGTTCGTCTCTGCTGCCTTTAGAGGGCGGCTTTTGCTGACCTGGCTGAGAGCTTCTGAATCCGGCGTTTACCGTCATGCTCTTCGGGCTGTCTTCTTTATTCCGGCGCTTATTATTTTTGCTGCGTCATGATTTCCCATTTCCATCTCTAACTTCGGATGTACTTGGGTCGCTGGTGCTGCATCGGGCTAGCCAGCTGTCCTCGCCCGCGCAAAAGCGGGTCATGAGGCTTGTTAATGCTGCCATTGTTCTCGGCTTTTCTTGGCCGAGGTGTCTGGCAAGCCATTCATCTCGGACGCTGTGCTTAAAAGATGCCAAGGCTTCGGCGTCCGGACAGTCGACTATTTGGTTCTATTTAGTAAGAAACCTGTTCCAAAGCTTTCGGGCTGACTCTCTGGGCTGTTGAGTTATATGACTCAAATCGTCCGCATCTGGAGGGCGGACATAAGTCCCTTGAAAATTTGCCCAAAAAGCGTCTTTGAGCTCTTCCCAGCTTCCAATGGAGCTTTCGGGGAGGCTTTTAAGCCAGTGCCGAGCTGGCCCTTTGAGTTTGAGGGGTAAATACTTAATGGCGTGGAGATCATCTCCTCGAGCATATGGATATGGTGGATATAGTCCTCAATCCAGACCCCAGGGTCTGTTGTTCCGTCGTATGCCTCTTTGTTTACGGGTTTGAATCCCTCTGGAAATTCATGGTCCAGCACCTCGTCGGTGAAACATAGGGGGTGTGCGGCACCCCTGTATCTGGGTGTACCACGTTGTTCGGATGTTTTTTGTGTTGCATCATATGCTGGAGCGCGCTTGCGTGGTCCATAGATGGATCTGGTTGTGCCATCCTTTTGATGCGAGCCCTCGCGTGGATCGCGTATTGGCTTATGTGTGGCGTTGTTTGCCGCTCTATGTTGGCCGTGAGGTCGTCTATCCGGCCAGATGGACATTTTAATTTTTGGTTGCGGGGAATCTAAGGCCTCCTCATCGAATTCAGGTAGCAACTTCCGCTTCGGGTAGCTCTTGGTGGGGCTATTACCGCCGTACTTCGCTGTTGTGTTGAGTACTTTACTCCATCTGATTCTGAGTGTGTCTTGTGTAGCCTTGAGCCTTTGCTTCTGCTTTTTGAGACTCCTCGCGGTGGCAACAAGACTTTGACGGGCATTCCGTTGCTTCGGTTGTCTGTCCGGTGTGATGTCGTCCGGACTATTATCTTTGACAGAGTCGGGTTGTTCGGTTTGATTCTCCGTGTTGTCGTGGTCCGGCGATGGTTCACCCTGCTCTAACGCTGGGTCTATATGATCGTTCTTTCTGCCGAGGCAGGAGTTGGAGCGGCGCTTACGCCGCCGCTTTGACTGCTTCTCAAGGGGACAACCCTTCGTTGTGTCCTTCCGTTCCTCGTCATCATTTTATTTTGGTGTGTCCACCATGTATACTTCATGTGATGAAGTGGGCGTCAAGTGCCCTATGGGCAGTGGTTCCTGTTCGTCTCCTACATCGTCGTCCATACCGTCGATGTCTTCGGAGTCAAATTCGAGCATGTCAGTTAAGTCATTGACAGTGGCTACTAAGTGGGTGGTGGGTGGGCGGAGAATTTCTTCGTCATCCGCATCCCAATCCTGCCGGACATAGTTTGGCCAGGATTCTTCTGACAAGGAGAGAGACTTTAATGAATTCAGTATGTCGCCGAAGGGCGAGTGCTGAAAGATATCCGCGGAGGTGAACTCCATGATTGGCGCCCAACCGGATTTGATAGGCCCAAGCGCAGGCGGTTCGGAGTCCGTGGCCGGGGAAGGATCTGACAGTTTGGCAACATGGCTCTCGTGAAGGGTAAGGTCGATATTCGGCTCGATCGCCGCTGAGGATACAGCCTCCGTGACGGGGTCTATCCACCCGTCCATGGATGGCGCGACTGGCTCCGAATTGAGGCTCAGAGCGGCTGCCGGTGCGATCTCGGGTAGGGGGTCCCGAACTGTGCGTCTAAGGCGGATGGTAACAGGAGGCAAGGGACACGATGTTTTACCCAGGTTTGGGCCCTCTTGATGGAGGTAAAACCCTACATCCTGCTTGATTTATTCTTGATGATATGGGTAGTACAAGAGTTGATCTACCACGAGATCGGAGAGGCTAAAACCCTAGAAGCTAGCCTATGGTATGATTGTATGTTATTGTGTCCTACGGACTAAAACCCTCCGGTTTATATAGACACCGGAGATGGTTAGCGTTACACAAGGTTGGTTACAAAGGAGGAGATATCCATATCCGTACTGCCTAGCTTGCCTTCCACGCCAAGTAGAGTCCCATCCGTACACGGGACAAAGTCTTCAATCTTGTACCTTCATAGTCCAACAGTCCGGCCAAAGGATATAGTCCGGCTGTCCGGAGACCCCCTAATCCAGGACTCCCTCAAGACCTCTGATAAGTACTTTGCCTACAAGATGGAGGAGAATAGCTCAACCAGTGAGCATGTTCTCAGATTGTCTGAGTACTACAATCGCTTAAATCAAGTGGGAGTTAATCTTCTAGATAAAATAGTGATTGACAGAGTTCTCTAGTCACTATCACCAACTTACTGGAACTTCGTGATGAACTATAATATGCAAGGGATGATGAAAACGATTCCCGAGCTCTTCGTGATGCTGAAATCAACGAAGGTAGAAATCAAGAAAAGCATCAAGTGTTGATGGTTAACAAGACCACTAGTTTCAAGTAAAAGGGCAAGGGAAAGAAAGGGAACTTCAAGAAGAATGACAAGCAAGTTGCCACTCCCATGAAGAAGCCCAAAGCTAGACCCAAGCCTGAAACTGAGTGCTTCTACTGCGAAGGAAATGGTCACTGGAAGCGGAACTGCCCCAAATACTTGCAGGATAAGAAGGATGGCAAAGTGAACAAAAGTATATATGATATACACGTTATTGATGTGTACTTTACTAGTGTTCATAGTAGCCCCTGGGTATTTGATACTGGTTCAGTTGCTATGATTAGTAACTCGAAACAGGAGTTGCAAAATGAACAAATACTAGTTGAGGGCAAGGTGACGATGTGTGTTGGAAGTGATTCCAAGGTTGATAAGATCACCATCACACACTCCCTTTACCTTCGGGATTAGTGTTGAACCTAAAATAAATGTTATTTGGTGTTTGCATTGAGCATAATATGATTGGATCATGTTTATTGCAATACGGTTATTCATTTAAGTCAAAGAATAATTGTTATTCTATTTACATGAATAATACCTTCTGAGGTCATACACCCAAGGTGAATGGTTTATTGAATCTCGGTCGTAGTGATACACATATATATAATATTGATGGCAAAAGATGCAAAGTTGATAATGATAGTGCAACACATTTGTGGCACTACCGTTTAGGTCATATTGGTGTAAAGCACATGAAGAAACTCCATGCTGATGGGCTTTTGGAATCACTTGATGCTTGCGAATCATGCCTCATGGGCAAGATGACTAAGACTCCGATCTCCGGAATAATGGAGCGAGCAACTGACTTATTGGAAATAATACATACTGATGTATGCAATCCGATGAGTGTTGAGGCTCGTGGAGGGTATCGTTATTTTTTGACCTTCATAGATGATTTGAGCAGATATGGGTATATCTACTTGACAAAACATAAGTCTGAAACATTTGAAAAGTTCAAAGAATTTCAGAGTGAAGTGGAAAATCATCGTAACAAGAAAATAAAGTTTCTATGATCTGATCGCGGAGGAGAATATTTGAGTTATGAGTTTGGTCTTCATTTGAAATAATGCGTAATAGTTTTGCCACTCACGCCACCTGGAACACCACAGCGTAATGGTGTGTCCGAACATCATAACTGCACTTCATTAGATAGGGTGCGATCTATGATGTCTCTTACTGATTTACCGCTATCGTTTGGGGGTTATGCATTAGAGACAGCTGCATTCACGTTAAATAGGGCACCTTCTAAAATTCCGTTTAGACGACACCGTATGAACTGTGGTATAGCAAGAAACCTAAGGCGTCGTTTCTTAAAGTTTGGGGTTGCGATGCTTATGTGAAAAAGTTTTAGCATAATAAGCTCAAACCCAAATCGGAGAAGTGTGTCTTCATAGGATACCCAAAAGAAACTGTTGGGTACACCTTCTATCACAGATCCGAAGGCAAGATCTTTGTTTCTAAGAGTGGATCCTTTCTAGAGAAGGAGTTTCTCTCGAAAGAAGTGAGTGGGAGGAATGTAGAACTTGATGAATTAATTGTACCTTCTCCCAAATTGGAAAGTAGTACATCACAGAAATCAGTTCCAGTGATTCCTACACCAATTAGTGAGGAAGCTAATGATGATGATCATGAAACTTCAGATCAAGTTACTACCGAACCTTGTAGGTCAACCAGAGTACGATCCGCGCCAAAGTGGTATGGTAATCCTATTCCGGAGGTCATGTTACTTGACCATGACGAACCTACGAACTATGAGGAAGCGATGATGAGCCCATATTCCGTGAAATGACTTGAGGCCATGAAATCTGAGATGGGATCCATGTATGAGAACAAAGTATGGACTTTGGTGGACTTACCCGATGATCGGAAAGCCATTAAGAATAAATGGATATTCAAGAGGAAGACAGACGCTGATGGTAGTGTTACTATCTACAAAGCTCGACTTGTTACAAAACAGGTTTTCGACAAGTTCAAGATGTTGACTACAATGAGATTTTCTCACTCGTAGCGATGCTTAAAGCCTGTCCGAATCATGTTAGCAATTGCCACATTTTATGAAATCTGGCAAATGGATGTCAAAACTTCATTCCTTAATGGATTTCTTAAAGAAAAGTTGTATATGATGCAACCAGAAGGTTTTGTCAATCGTAAAGGTGCTAACAAAGTGTGCAAGCTCCAGTGATCCATATATGGACCGGTGCAAGCATCTTGGAGTTGGAATATACGCTTTGATAGTGTGATCAAAGCATATGGTTTTATACAGACTTTTGGAGAAACCTGTATTTACAAGAAAGTGAGTGGGAGCACTAGAGCCTTTCTGATAAGTATATGTGAATGACATATTGTTGATCGAAAATGATGTAGAATTTTCTAGAAAGCATAAAGGAGTGTTTGAAAGGAGTTTTTCAAAGAAAGACCTTGGTGAAGCTGCTTACATATTGGGCATCAAGATCTATAGAGATAGATCAAGACGCTTGATAAGTTTTTTCAATGAGTACATACCTTGACAAGATTTTTTGAAGTAGTTCAAAATGGAATAGTCAAAGAAGGAGTTCATTTCTATGTTGCAAGGTGTAAAGTTGAGTAAGACTCAAAACACGACCACGACAGAAAATAGGAAGAGAATGAAAGTCATTCCCTATGCCTCAGCCATAGGTTCTATAAAGTATGCTATCCTGTGTACCAAACCTATTGTGAACCTTGCCATGAGTTTGGCAAGGGGGTACGATATAGGTCCAGGAGTGGATCACTTGACAGCGGTCAAAATTATCCTTAGAAGACTAAGGAGATATTTCTCGGTTATGGAGGTGATAAAGAGTTCGTCATAAAAAGTTACGCCGAGGCAAACTTTTACACCAATCTTGAGTCTCAATCTGGATACATATTGAAAGTCAGAGCAATTAGCTAGAGTAGCTCCATGCAGAGCATTGTAGACATAGAAAATTTGCAAAATACATACGGCTCTGAATGTGACAGACCCATTGACTAAGCTTCTCTCACAAGCGAAACATGATCACACCTTAGTACTCTTTGGGTGTTAATCACATAGCGATATGAACTAGATTATTGACTCTAGTAAAACCCTTTTGGTATTAGTCACATGGCGATGTGAACTAATCACATGGTGATGTGAACTATTGGTGTTAAATCACATGGCGATGTGAACTAGATTATTGACTATAGTGCAAGTGGGACACTGAAGGAAATATGCCCTAGAGGCAATAATAAAGTTGTTATTTATATTTACTTATATCATGAGAAATGTTTATTATTCATGCTAGAATTGTATTAACCGGAAACTTCGAACATGTGTGAATACACATACAAACAGCGTGTCCCTAGTATGCCTCTACTTGACTAGCTCGTTAAATCAAAGATGATAATGTTTCCTGACCATAGATATGTATTGTCATTTGATGAATGGATCACATCATTAGATAATGATGTGATGGACAAGACCCATCCGTTAGCTTAGCATTATGACCGTTTAGTTTATTGCTATTGCTTTCTTCATGACTTATACATGTTCCTATGACTATGAGATTATGCAACTCCCAATTACTGGAGGAACACTTTGTGTACTATCAAACGTCACAACGTCACAGGGTGATTATAAAGATGCTCTATAGGTGTCTCCGATGGTGTTTGTTGAGTTGGCATAGATTGAGATTAGGATTTGTCACTCCGATTGTCGAAGAGGTATCTCTGGGCCCTCTCGGTAATGCACATCACTATAAGACTTGGAAGCAATGTGACTAATGAGTTAGTTACGGGATGATGCATTACGGAACGAGTAAAGAGACTTGCCGATAACGAGATTGAACTAGGTATGATACCGACGATTGAATCTCGGGCAAGTAACATACTGATGACAAAGGGAACAACATATGTTGTTATGCGGTTTGACCGACAAAGATCTTCGTAGAATATGTAGGAGAAAATATGAGCATCTAGGTTCTGCTATTGATTATTGACCGGAGATGAGTCTCGGTCATGTCTACATAGTTCTTGAACCCGTAGGGTCCGCATGCTTAACGTTCGATGACGATTTGTATTATGAGTTATGTGATTTGATGACCGAAGTTTGTTCGGAGCCCCGGATGAGATCACGGACATGACGAGGAGTCTCAAAATGGTCGGGACGTAAAGATCGATATATTGGAAGGCTATATTCGGACATCGGAAAGGTTTTGAATGGTTCGGGTATTCTTCGGAGTACCGGAGAGTTACGGGAATTCGCCGGGGGAAGTATTGGGCTTTCATGGGCCTTAGTGGAAAGGAGAGAAGGGCCACAAGGGGAGGCCGCGCGCCCCCCGTGTGCTGGTCCGAATTGGACTAGGGAGGGGGCGGCGCCCCCCTCTTTCCTTCTCCCTCTCCTCTCCTTCCTTCTTCTCCTACTTGGACTGGGAAAAGGGGAAACCTACTCCTACTAGGAGTAGGAATCCCCCCTTTGGGCGCGCCCCTTGTGGCCAGCCCTCCTCCTCCTCCCCTCCTTTATATACGGGGGAGGGGGGCACCCCATAGACACACAAGTTGATCTTTGGCCATGTGTGGTGCCCCCCTCCACAGTTTTACACCTCGGTCATATTGTCGTAGTGCTTAGGCGAAGCCCTGCGCCGGTAACTTCATCACCACCATCACCACGCCGTCATGCTGATGAAACTCTCCCTCGGCATCAACTGGTTCAAGAGTTCGAGGGACGTCACCGAGCTGAACGTGTGCAAATCACGGAGGTGCCGTGCGTTCGGTACTTGGATCGATTGGATCGCGAAGACGTTCGACTACATGAACCGCGTTACTAAACGCTTCCGCTTTCGGTCTACGAGGGTATGTGGCCACACTCTCCCCGCTCGTTGCTATGCTTCTCCTAGATAGATCTTGTGTGATCATAGGATTTTTTTTGAAATACTACGTTACCCAACACTTTAGTATAATATTTCCATGATGGTAAGATACACACATAGGATTTAACAACATTAAATGCGATAGATGCTAAACTACCAATGGCCGGTTGTGCTTCCTCCACAGGAATATGTGTACTAACTGGTGGAGTTGGGGTTCGCCGTGGTAGTACTAGCGCTTTGGGCACTGGAGCAGCCTTACTAACTGCTCTTGTTTGGGAGCTCTGTAGTGGAGATGGTGTTGTGTCAACAGGAACTGTGTTACTATCTGTTGGGGTTAGATTGGGTGAAGTTGGTTCTCTGTCCATCGTAGTAGGGGCAATCTGCGAGAGTCTGGGTTATGTGTGGTAGGACTGGTTGTTGTGCATGTACAACTGGTGTGCTATCTCCACCAAGAGGTAGCATTGTTTTATTTGAAGACTGTGCTTTTACTCCGCTAGATACTGCCATCACTCGCTCCAATTGAACTGGATGATAAACAGGAAACATAGTTGAATGTACTGACTTTGTATGAGAGACAAATGCAATAGATAGTGTGGAAAAAGAGGGCATGCAATAGTTGACATGTATATTGTTTAACTAAAAAGGATAACATGACATAATTTCACATATATGATGTCTATCTAAACTGGATAGCATAGCATGACATAATTCAAATATAGGATGACTAACTAAATAGATGGCATGAGATAATTATATGATATCTTCAATAAACAGGTTTGCATGACATAATTCACATACATGTTATCTAAGTAATCATGATCGCATGATTTAATTCACATATGTGATTTATATGCTAAGCAGAGGGCATTCGCATATATGATGTCTGAACTAAGAACATGGTGTTGAATATTGTGTATATGATGTCTAAACTATGCAATGCAAGACACCATATGCATGATATGAGCAGTATAACCATGCCAAGTTAGAGCATACACCTCGATGGGGGGAATAGGACTGGTCATCTGTCTCTGAATCCATCTCTGAGGAGCTATCGGGACCCAACAAGAGATCTGCTTCGACAGGTAGCACTGTCTGCTCTCAAGACCTTGTTTTCACTCCATATTTTCCATCACTCGTTCAAATGGCTGATTCACAGGAAGAGTAGTTTAATGTACAAACACTACCGACAAATGGAAATGTAATGAAGAAAAGGATGGACAAGATATCATTCAAATATATGATGCCTGGTTAAACAGGATGGCATTGCATATGTCACATATATTATGGCTGGCGAAAAGAGATGAGACTGCATAACTCCCATATATGATATAGAAAACTAAACAGGTGGCATTACAGATGATGTCAAAAGTAGGCACTGCAAGGCAGCATATGCATGATATGATCAACATCATCATGCCAAGTTAGAGCAAACACCTTGGGGTAAATAGGAGTGGTCAGCTGCATCTGAATCCGCCTCAGAACAGATATCTTCCTCTGGATTACAATATGGAGAGGGGAGGAAGGTTTGCCATTGAACCCACCATGTAGCGATGTCTGCATGACATTGTATTGCCGCGCAAAACTCTTCTCTTTTTCTCTACATGTTCAGCATGACTGTGTACAATATCTGACATGCATACGAAAAAATATAGTGAGATTATGTAAGGAGAGCATGCAGAAATCGAGAGTGATGGTAACAACCAGTGGATGGATCCAAAAATAATGATAGCAGGCTGATGATAGCTTTAATTTAATAAAAAGACATATGATGATTGCTTTACTATTTGTTTCCCACCCAAGATGAACAACATAGGCATACCCTAGGTGAACCAGATAATAGACAGAGATATTATTCATTGCTTCCTCGATATGTGCCCCACAAGTAATTTTAAACCTCAAGTTTGAACATTAATTTGGACCTCACTTGGAGTCCAAGAGGTGAACAGGACAATAAAGTGGTAGGTAATGTTATGCAATGCCCAACATAAGGAGAAACAAAAGAGTGCGACCTCTCTTGTGGACCCATGTACTCCTCAGGTTCATCTGCTGAGTCGATGATGGTGATGCTGTTGCGATGGGTGCCGGTGGCAGGGAAGGAGATCTGAGGCGGCAAACGACGGTCAGGAGTCGTGATGTCTGGTTTGGTGGATGCTTCTGTCGATGGAGTAGCTCAAGTGAGGTGGACGATGTCGTGACAGGAGCAGGACAAACCACATAAAGTTTTCTTCGACACCTACCTGTAACTGAAGTAATTCTGTAAGGGCTCGTTTGTCTTGCAGGGATAGGAAAAACAACAGAATAGGATAGGAATGCATGTAGGAAAAAGAGCATTTGTAAACACATGAATTCAGTAAACTTGGGTGTTTGGTTCATAGGAATTGGAAGAGCAAAGGAATGCAAAGAAACATGGTCAAATTAAAGTGAAACCATATGAAAGCGTGTACAGTTAGAATGTTATTTTGCCACTAATGCACTTGGTCTTGTTTTCATGCATAGGATTTTGAAAACTAGGTCCAGGTGGATGTCTTGCTCCATTCCTTTCAACAAAATGCATGAATAATTGAATAGTAGAGTGCCATAGGAAAATTTCCTATTGCTATGTTTTTCCTTCACTTTTTCCTTTGAACCAAAATAGCATAATGGATCGACATGAATGTAGAGTAATAAGTGATGCGACAAGTGTACAACCTCTTTGCCGTAGCCGTGTCGACCTCAGCATCATTGGGTTGGTCGCTGAAGAAGTTGCGACAGAGGTGGCTGTCATAGGTGTGGAGGAAGATCTAAGGAATCTGTAGAGGGTGTCCAGGGCACTGCTCTATTGTGATGGATGATTCCATCATTGGAGCAGCTCTAGCGAGCCATAAGACGTCGAGGCTGAAGTAGTACAAGACCGACATCGTTAATCTAAAGTGGGATTCTAATAGCGTGTCCAATAGATGATGTAAAATACATTACCAAAAAGTGATAGATGTAAAATTTACATCACCAAAAAACACCTGACTACAATAGATGAGGTAAAAACTGTTGACTCTGAACTTAACTGTCGAAACTAAAATTTACTATGGAATCTGAATGTTACTGTCAAAATTGAATGCACTGGTAGCAGAGAGGCACTTCACATGTAGTTTAGTCCGCTCGAGCACTAGTAGTAGAAAAACAATGATCTAAATCAGCAGGCGGTCGACGAGGAACACAATAGCAGATAGCCGACGGAGCAGCAGCGCCTGGAAGAGTAGCGCGAACTAGAGCCAGAGCAGCAACTCGTGTAGCTGTTGTAGCCCACCAGCATCAGCAGCGTGAGCGAGAGCAAGAGCAGAGCAGCAGCACGAGCGAGGGGGAGAGCAGAGCAGCAGCGCAAGTGAGAGCCGGAGCAGCAGCAGATCTGGCTGGTGTGGATGCCGCCGCCGCCGAAGGGGCCTCACACTGGGGAGAGCCTCCATGGAGATGTCGCCCGCAGCGCCGGCTTCGACGTTTCTGCACCACGGGGGTGCAGGATGGAGCACCATCGATGCTGGGAGGTCGAGTTAAGGAGAAGGTGTGATGCGATGAGTGTACGACCTCTTTGGGGGCGCCGAGTAGGCCTCGGCTTCGTCCGAGGAGTCGGTGAGGATGTTGCGGTTCTGGTGGAGCAGGTTAAGGCGGCGCTGTGGGGATAGATCAGCTGTGGTGATCGTCGGAGCAGCTCCTTGGAGGTGAAGGACGGGGCAGTTGAACCAGAAGGATGACGAGATCGACGACGGATCCTCATCCGGGGAGGTGGATGAGGGACGTCGGGCTGTTGTGGTGGATGATGTCGTCGGGGAAGAGGCTCCGGCTTGGCAGCGATGAGGTGGAGGATGGAGGAGGGTGGGGTTTCATGGCTGGAGCAGAGAGGTTATGGTGGCCTGGGATTTCGAATGGCGAAAAGGAGGCGATGGGAGGGGGGAAACCATGACTTAGGGACGCACTTAACCAAAATGTAGGGTGTGTTACAAAAGTACCCCCACCGATTTGAACTAGCGGCCCTTTCGTCTCAGGGTTAGAAGGGGGATTTCGCGTGTCGGGATTTGGCAGCTGGAGGGAGTTTTCACGCGCATTGTAATTTCGGGATAGCAAGGCGCGGGTTGTGAAGGCACGAGTTTTGGGGGCACGATATCTGAATTTTCGGGATATAACAAGGCGCGGGTTGAATTTTAGGGACAAGCCTAACGTGTAATATTGTACGTACCAAATCAATTCGCACTTCCCTTAAATAAAAAAACAAAAAAAATAGAACTATTCACACCACACAAAGAGAGAGTCTTGTCCTATTTTACTGTACAAATGATATTCAAAGCTATGAATCCATGTTATGTCCAATTAAATTGTTTCGCTGGCTGTATAATGCATGTAACCTACTCATGCCAACATTTTAGTGCATTTCAAATGTCTATACTACTGCTGCAATTCGAACTAAATTTGAATTTGTTTCTTTATTTCAATAAGAATCTGCAATCATGATTGTTGCCAACTTAAACCATCATTCGTGTATTATCTTAACAACACACCACATGATTACTATAGAGATAGATATGAACTATGTGTACTATATGAACTTGAATTCAAATTTTTGAATACACTTGATGTTGATTCCAAATAATAGTACATTTCATGTATTAAGTAGATATTCATAATCTAAACCATGTTCCATACATACATCGTGTTTAAGTATAGTGGTATTTAGCCCTGAGATGCAAAAGCCACACATTATCACAAATTATAATCAATGTTCTATATATTATATGTAGTATAACATGTTCATAACCACACCATGCGTATCACTATTATATATATTGATCCATGCATGCGTCGATTTAAAACACTATGATATCTTCTTCAAATGTTTGAATCCTCTTTTTTATAATGAATTATGACCTCTTTTCGTCTTTTACAGCCACACAATCCTCTTCTCTTTGTAGCTAGCGCTAACTTACTATTGTGCATGCACACACCTGCCCCCTCTCACCCTCCCTCAACACCCCCTCCATCGCGCACATTCGTTATTTCTCTTTAGGTCGTTCACCCATGGTGTGTGTAGGCCCCCCGGCTCCTTCTTTCCGGCACACACCGGTCGATATACCTCTCTAAACAAGTGTTCCTACCACAAACACACACTTCCTCTCTTCACTTCTCACCTTCCATGCCCCCTATGTCCAATACGGTTCCACATAGGTGCACACTCCCACCCCTCTTTTCATCGATCTCATACTCACACAATCCTCCCCGTCGAAATAGTAGGCCTCTCGCACCACCTCCTAGCCGCACCCCTCTCCCCATGTCCATCTCTCTAGACCTTATTTTCTTCTAACACATGCATGCATGTATACCTACCGATATCCCTACATATAGCTAGGTCGACTATAATTATTTTTCCCCATGCACTGATCAATGTACCTCACTAGTTATGTCTCTCCCTTTCTCGGACACACGACGATTGATCTTCCTATGTAGTTACGTCTGCTTACCACAACCATATCATTCCCCCCTCATCATTCTTGCATACCTCCCGACCCGTGTCTCACACGCACGTTCATAGATAGACAGACATCCCTTCTCTTATTGATATTATACTTGTACCCTCCATTTGTCTATCAGGCCTCTCCCACCATTTGTGAGAAGCAACTCCATAACCAACCCCCCGACACTCTACCTTTGTCTCTCTCCCAACCTTATTCCTCTGCTACACATATGCATGGATGCCAACCGATCTCCCTCAATACATAGCTAGGTCTCTCTCCTTCTCCACACATATACTAGTCGATCTAACTCTCTATAGTTAGGTCTCAGCCCCCCCCCCCCCCCCCCCCCCCCCCCACACACACCGATGGTCGAACATTGTAGGTAGGTATCCAAGCCACAGAGACAAACTTCACCTCTTCCCTCTCACATTCCAGTAGGCCTGCCGCCCTGTATCTTTGACGTGGGGAAACACAAATTTGATGGCACTCTTTATCGATCGCGCACCCACACACTTCATCCCTGTTTTTGATTCTATCAATATCTCACACCGTTGATCTCTGCACTCTCTTCTCGTGGATCGCTCCCTCTATATATGATATATCCATGACTCTATTTCACACACATTGCATATGTTACATTTTTTGTTTGAGATATCATCGAGACATTGCCTCTGTTTCACGTAAAGAAGAGGTACACGCACGACGCACGTACTCACGTCTCATTCCCGGCCACACCCACGCGGGTACATGGTGGAGTTCATTTCTGTACGAAAAGGCAGCCCACGTGATAATTTGACGCATGTAGTGGTTGTTTACTTGAAGGAGGGTCATGTAGCACGCGTAGATGGAAAAAAGTTCGACTTGACGCGTTAGTATTAAATAAAGTTATATTCCTCAATGGCACGTACAGAATATAAAATGATTGTCGTCAGGAAAAAAGAAAAATCCGTGATGTCTACTACACAACCTTCTTCTTGTAGATGTTGTTGGGCCTCCAAGTGCAGAGGTTTGTAGGACAGTAGCAAATTTCCCTCAAGTGGATGACCTAAGGTTTATCAATCCGTGGGAGGCGTAGGATGAAGATGGTCTCTCTCAAACAACCCTGCAACCAAATAACAAAGAGTCTCTTGTGTCCACAACACACCCAATACAATGGTAAATTGTATAGGTGCACTAGTTTCACGAAGAGATGGTGATACAAGCGCAATATGGATGGTAGATATAGGTTTTATAATCTGAAATTATAAAAACAGCAAGGTAACTAATGATAAAAGTGAGCACAAATGGTATTGCAATGCGTTGAAACAAGGCCTAGGGTTCACACTTTCACCAGTGCAAGTTCTCTCAACAATAATAATATGATTGGATCATATAAAAATCCCTCAACATGCAACAAAGAGTCACTCCAAAGTCACTAATAGCGGAGAACAAACGTAGAGATTATTGTAGGGTACCAAATCACGTCAAAGTTATTCTTTCCGATCAATCCATTGGGCTATTCCTATAAGTTTCAGAAGCATCCCTAGAGTTCGTAGTAAAATAACACCATAAGACACAAATCAACCAAAACCCTAATGTCACCTAGATACTCCAATGTCACCTCAAGTATCCATGAGTATGATTATACGATATGCATCACACAATCTCAGATTCATCTATTCAACCAACAACAAAAACTTCAAAGAGTGCCCCAAAGTTTCTACTGAAGAGTCAAGACAAAAACGTGTGCCAACCCCTATGCATAAGTTCACAAGGTCACATAACTCGCAAGTTGATCACCAAAACATACATCAAGTGTGTCACGTGAATATCCCATTGTCACCACAGATAAGCACATGCAAGACATACATCAACTATTCTCAAATCCTTAAAGACTCAATCTGATAAGATAACTTCAAAGGGAAAACTCGATCCATTACAAGAAGATAGAGGGGGAGAAGCATCACAAGATCTGTAAGTGCATCTAGTGCCACCCCTAGTTGGTTTTGGAGTATTGATGACCAAACCTGGTTGAGGGACTAATGTGTTTGTGAGAATTGCAGGATAACACAGGTAGAAGTCCCTCATTGATTCGGTTTTCCTACCAGAGATGACCCCTAAAAATATATGAAGACATTGAAGTCAAAGGTGGTATGTGAAGACATTCACATTGAAGACTATGACAAGAGAAGACATCGCGTGAAGACTATGGAGTGCGAAGACTTAGTTGTTTCGTTGTTCTTTTTCTTCTTTGTTGAGTCATAGGAACCACCGTGCTGTTAAGTGGGGTCCAAGAGAACCAGCCAGATTGACTGAAGTGATGCTTAACCAAAACCCTATGTCTTCGAGTGAAGACTATGAGAGCAAATCTTATCCAGAGTTGGATAAGTTAGCTTTGCTTGTAGCCCAAGTAAAGTTGCCGTGTGTGTTTGAAATCTGACCGTTGGAACACGAGTCAGTTCCTTAGTGACCCAGGGTCATTTCGGACAAATGAGGTTGGGTTGCCTAGTGGCTATAAATAGCCCACCCCCTACAACCATAAACAGTTGGATGCTCAGAGTTAGTGTACGGCTTTTGTCGTTTGAGAGCAACCCACCTCGAAGCCTTTGAGAGAGAATTCCTTGCGAGGATAAAGCCCTAAACACCCAGAGCCAAAGAGTGTTAGGCATCACTTAAGTCTTCCTGTCTATGTGATCTGAAGACTTATTACACTTGAGGACTGTGAATCCTCCAGCCGGTTAGGCGTCATGTTCTGAGCATCCAAGAGTCCTTGTGGATCGCCGGTGAACGAAGTCTGTGAAGGTTTGGAAGTCTGCCTTGAAGACTTACTAGAGTGATTGGGCGAGGACTGGGTGTCCTTAGCTCAAGGGGAATAAGGTGAAGACACGGTCTTCTGAGTTGAATCTCAGCCTTCCTAACCAGACGTACAGTTGTCACAGCAACTGGAACTGGTCCAACAAATCATTGTCTTCAACGAGTCACTGCTTTTATCCTTCTCTTTATTTACTGTTGGTCCTTGTGAAGTCATTGTATGATTGCATTATCTTTTGTCTTCACTGAGTGACTGCTTGTTTTGATTGGCTTCATACTATCTTCCATCCTGATCTATACTGCCTAGCTGCTATTAGTCTTCGTGCTTTCATTTCATTGAATACTTGACTATGGCTTTCTTAGTGTAGTCTACCTTCCGCTGCATGGTAATAGGTCTATTTCTATCGTTTGTCTTCGAAACTTCCATGTTTTGAAGACTTTCATAAAAATCGCCTATTCACCCCCCTCTAGTCGATCACTAGCACTTTCAATTGTTATCAGAGCAAGGTACTCCCTTGTTCTGTGTGATTCGGTTTAACCACCTGGAGTTTTAGCTATGTCGACTGCAGGGATAATCAAAGTCTCCGCTGCGTGCCCAGTCTTCGATGGAACTGAATATCCCTACTGGAAGAATAAGATGCGCATGCATCTTGAAGCCATTGATGTCGACCTATGGTATGTCATCAAGAATGGCGTTCCCAAGGCGGGTGAAGGTCAACGAAGGCGTCTCAACCCAGAGAGATCAAAGAATCAGTGTCCTCCGCAACCTCTTCAACCGCTTCAAGAGAAACGACAATGAGAATGTTCAGCTCACGTTTGATCGACTCACTGCATCACAAATGAACTTCAAGCCCTTGGTGCTACTGAGATCACCAAGCATGAAGTTGTCAAGACACTCCTGAGATCACTTGACATCTCGTTTGACACCCTAGCCCTGATGATTCAAGAACGTCATGATTTCAAGACACTCGATCCGTCTGACATACTTGAGAGGCTCAACACACATGAGTTTCAGCTTTCTAAGAAAAGAGGCATCTACGGTCCCAACTATGGGAGAACTCGTGCCCTGAAGGCAAAAGCTGTCTCTTCATCTGAAGAAGAATCTGATAGCAGTTCTGATGATCATGAAGACATTGGAAAGGAGCTTGCTATGCTTGTGAAGAAGTTCCCAAAATTCACCAAGAAGAAAGGCTTCAGAAAGTCTTCACGATCAAGCTCAAGGAATGATGAAGCTTCTGCTCATGACTACAAGAAGAGAACATTCCACAAGTGCAAGAAACCTGGCCACTACATCTCTGAGTGTCCACAGTGGGAAAATGAGAACAACAAGAAGAAGAAGAGCAAGGAGTATGATTCCGACGTCAAGAAGAAGAAGAAATACTCAAAGTCTTCTTCCAAGTATTCCTCAAAGTCTTCATCTCACAAGAAGAGCTCACCTGGCAAGGCTCGTGCGTTCGTTGGCAAGGAAATGGATTCAGAGGAGGAGTCCGCTTCTGAGGAGGCAGAGGTGGAGTCTGAGGAGGAGTCCGATTCTAGCGTTGCAAGTCTGGCTACAGCATACGTTGCCAAGTCCATCTTCAACACTGAATACAATGGTTTCATCACCGACGCCGATGCAGATGACAAGGACTACTCCGCTCCCACCTACTTCTTCATGGCACGTGGTGCCAAGGTAAACACACGCACTACTCGCTATCAAACATCCAGTGAAGATGACTCTGATTGTGGTTCCAAACCCAGCTACAAAACACTTGCTAAAATTTCAACTGAACAACAGAAAGCTATGGAACATATTCAAAAACTATTAGACAAAAGCGATGACCTGTTAGACGCTGAAATGACTCGATCTCAGTCCTTAATTGAAGACATAAAAAATCTTCATGTTAAGTATGAGGATCTTGAAAGTCGTCATGAAACGCTGTCAACAACTCATGAAAAGCTTTCCTATGATTATTTTCAAAGGAAGCAAGATCTTGAGAAATTGAGAGTGGCTCATAAAGATCTTCAGAAGGAAAACGAGTCACTTCGCCCCAAACAGACCAGTTCCGCTCAGGAAGGATTTGAACCACCATGTCTTAAATGCATTGAGCGTGACAACGCTACTTCTATTGCTGGATGTTCTACTGCTGCTACTATTGCAATATCTTCAACTGTTGATGTGGTAACTAACCCCTCTGCTGAGGATACCACTGCTATTGCTGATGAAAATGCTAGGTTGAAGACATTGCTTGAAACAGGGATGTACAAAAGTCTCAAAGGGCATCAGACACTATGTGATGTCCTCAAAAGGCAGATCCTGAACCGAAACCCTAGGAAAGAGGGTCTAGGGTTCGAAAGGAAAATGAATGCTGATGGCTCTTACTGGAAACCTGAGCAGTACCCCAAAACCACATGGGTTGCTGCAAAGGAACCTTCAGTGGATCCATCCACCCTGTCTGGCTTCACTTGTGCTAATCCCATTGTTATTGATGAATCCTTTAATGCAAACTATAAACTGTTTAAGAATCAGAATGGTGAAGTGTTTGCCAGGTATATTGGTGCTAACTGCAGGAATGGGCCACCTATGAAGAAAGTCTGGGTGCCGAAAAAGTTGTTGGAGAATCTTACTGTGAATGTCGTCATGACACCACAAGTGAAGAAGACAAACCCCAAACCACAGGCTTCATATGGTCCAAAGGCTTCATACAGACAAAGGACTCACCTGAGTCACACTAATGCAAATGTTTTGCAGGGAAACCATACTCAGGCCTATGAATATGAGCACGTTTCATCAAACCGCCATGTTCATAAGACCAAGAACTACTCTGCTTATTCTTATGAGTACTATTGTCCACCTGCAAGACTTTTTGCTAGGGCTCCAAAGCCAAAGTTCTCAGATGCTGCACTTAGACTCATTGCTTCGAAGCAACCCTTGAAGATGTGGGTGGCTAAGAAAGCTTAACTCTCTTTTGCAGGGAAGGGTCTCCAGCCGAAAATCAAATTCGTCTGAAGCTATTGCTGGGGACCTTAAACATCTTGTAGGGCACAAGATCAAATGCCCAGATGGTCTTATTACGTATTTTGTTCCTGAGTCGCTTGCTACTTGCCCTATCAGTCCTAACCTCGATCTAAGCTTTCATAATCCACTTGCTCGTCAAATGTTTATGCTTCACAATTCTCTTCGTGAAGCCTATCCCCCTAACTACACTGTAGGGTATGACACCAGCTGCTTCAGAATGGGTTATTGATAGTGGGTGTACTAATCACATGACTGGCAAGAGAAGTCTTCTCATGGACTCAACTTTATGTCCATCTGACAAGAGTCACATCACATTTGCTGATACTGGTAAAAGCAAGGTATTGGGTCTAGGTAGAGTTGCAATCTCGAGGGATCAACACATGGATAAAGTAATGCTTGTTGAATCCCTTGGTTTCAACTTAATGTCTTTCTCAATGCTTTGCGATTTAAACATGATTGTGATATTTGGAAAATATCGTTGCCTTGTTCTAATGGAATCTGACAAGTCTCTAGTGTTTGAAGGGTATCGGAAAGATGATTTGTACGTGGTAGATTTCTCAGCAGGACTACAGCTTGCCGTATGTCTTCTAGCAAAAGCTTCAGAATGCTGGCTCTGGCATCGGAGGCTAGGGCATGCTGGCATGAGGAACTTGCACACTCTTGCAAAGAAGAAGCATGTCATAGGCATCGAGGGTGTCAAGTTCAAGAAGGATCACTTATGCGGTGCCTGTGAAGCAGGAACGATGACGAGGGCCAAGCATCCCTTGAAGACAATCATGACAACGACTCAACCCTTCGAACTGCTCCACATGGACCTCTTCAGTCCCACTCACTACTCAACTCTTACTACTACTGCTTGTCTCTATGGCTTTGTCATTGTTGATGATTATTCAAGATATACTTGGGTGCATATAATCCTCTACAAGACTGAAGTGCAGGATGTCTTCAGACGCTTCGCCAATCGAGCCATGAACAACTATGGCGTCAAGATCAAGCACATCAGAAGTGACAATGGCACTGAATTCAAGAACACTGGCCTAGACACTTATCTTGATACTTTGGGCATCACTCATGAATTCTTAGCTCCATACACGCCGCAGCAGAACGGCGTCGTGGAACACAAGAACAAAACACTTATTGAGATGGCCCGGACGATGCTCGATGAATACAAGACTCTAAGAAAGTGCTGGCCTAAAGCCATTGATACTGCATGCCATATCATCAACCATGTTTATCTTCACAAGCTTCTGAACAAGACATCCTATGAGCTCCTTACTGGAAAGAAGCCAAATGTCAGTTACTTCAGAGTATTTGGTGCCAGGTGCTGGATCAAGGATCCACATCACACTTCAAAATTTGCACCGAAAGCACATGAAGGTTTTATGCTTGGATATGGAAAGGATTCGCACTCCTACAGAGTCTTCAACCTCTTTCACTATAAAGTGGTTGAAACTGTGGATGTGCGGTTCGATGAGACTAACAGCTCGCAAAGAGAGCACCTGCCAAATGTGCTAGATGAACTCCATCCATTGAAACCATCAAACTCATGGGAACTCATCATCTCTGCACTTGATCAACCTGAATAAGATGCTCAGCCTGACGACAATCCTTCTAACAATGACAATGATCAGCAAGAGCAAAATCTTCGTCCTGTTCATCCTCGTGTTGAAAATGAAGTATAGATTGAGAGAATAATTGATAGCATCAATGCACCAGGTCCACTCACTCGTTCAAGGGCAACACAGCTAGCAAATTTCTGTGGGCACTTCGCATTCGTCTCAATATCTGAACCCAAGAAAGTTGATGAAGCCTTCATGGAACCTGAATGGATTCAAGCTATGCACGAAGAGCTTCAACAGTTTGAGTTGAATAATGTATGGGAACTAGTTAAGCGTCCTGATCCTCGTAAGCACAATATAATAGGCACTAAATGGATATATCGCAACAAGCAAGATGAGCATGGTCAAGTTGTCAGAAACAAAGCTCGTCTCGTTGCTCAAGGATACACTCAAGTTGAAGGAATTGACTTTGATGAAACATTTGCTCCTGTGGCTAGGCTTGAAGCTATTTGCATACTGCTGGCCTATGCAAATCATCATAACATTCTTCTGTATCAAATGGATGTGAAGAGCGCTTTTCTCAATGGCAAGATTGAAGAAGAAGTGTATGTTGCACAACCGCCTGGCTTTGAAGATCCAAAACATCCTGACATGGTCTACAAACTCAACAAGGCATTGTATGGCCTTAAACAAGCCCCACGAGCTTGATATGACACACTCAAAGACTTCCTGAAGAGCAAAGGCTTCAAACCTGGTTCCCTGGATCCCACTCTCTTCACGAAGACATATGATGGTGAACTGTTTGTGTGCCAAATATATGTGGATGACATTATCTTCGGCTGCACTAACCAGAAATACAGTGAAGAGTTTGGATATATGATGCAAGTGCAATATCAGATGTCCATGATGGGTGAGCTGAAGTTCTTCCTTGGTCTTCAAATACATCAGCAACACAAAGGCATCTTCATATCTCAAGAGAAATACCTCAAAGATTGCCTGAAGAAATTTGGAATGCAAGACTGCAAAGGCTACACGACGCCAATGCCAGCCAAACACCATCTGGGTCCCGACGACAATGGTAAAGAGTTCGATCAAAAGTTATACTGCTCCATGATTGGTTCCTTACTTTATTTATGTGCACCTAGGCCAGATATCATGCTTAGTGTTTGCATGTGTGCCCGGTTCCAAGCGACACCAAAGGAATCGCATCACTTAGCTGTGAAGCGAATTCTTAGATATTTGGCTCACACCCCAACACTAGGATTATGGTATCCAAAGGGCTCATAGTTTGATCTAGTTGGATTCTCGGATGTTGATTATTCTGGTGACAAGGTGGATCGCAAGTCTACATCAGGAACATGTCATTTTCTGGGACGATCACTTGTATGTTGGTCTTCAAAGAAGCAGAACTGTGTATCTCTCTCCACTGTTGAATCTAAATACATTGCTGCTGGATCTTACTGCACTCAGCTTCTATGGATGAAGCAAACACTCAAAGACAATGGCATTCATCTGAAGCAAGTGCCACTCTATCGCGACAACGAGAGTGCCATCAAGATTGCCAACAACCCAGTTCAGCACTCGAAGAAAAAGCACATTGAAATTCGTCATCACTTTCTCAGAGATCATGTTATGAAGGAAGATATTGATATCATACACGTCAACACTGAAGAGCAATTGGCAGATATCTTCACAAACCCCTTGGATGAGAAGAGGTTTGCAAGTTACGGTGTGAGCTAATATCTTGGAAACCTCAAATGTCCTGTGATCAGGCACACTTCCTAACACTTGTGCATGTTGATGACTTAGATGTGCAACACATGAAGTAACGTATGTCTTCAATCAATGAAGACTTGCATTCTAAGTGTGAATACATTAACATGGAATTTGACTTCAGAGCACCACGAAAGTTGTGCGCCGTGTCTGGGTCTAATACTTCCTATACGGTGGGTAACACCACCACAAAATTCTTCCCGAAGAAGTGTTTCTCACACGGCGTTACATTTGCAAAGTCTTCGCTTTCTGTTTGTCTTCAATGTTAACATGACCTCATGTTTATCTTCAATGTACTGATTTGGTTTCTGTCCTCTACAACATTCACTTATAGCTATGGCTTCTTGCTGAATCTTTTGAACAAAGTGAATGTGATCGGACCCTAACCCCTCTATGCTTCTTTCCTAAGTCTATCTATCCAAATCATATGCATTCTATTGACACTGTCAAAATGTCTTCTCTGCATCCTTGTCAGCAGAAGACACATAGACAAACATTAATCCGTTTTCAATGATAAATCATTTCACCTGAAACCCGGAGAAGTGGGAACGACCACCCGACAATTCAGGCGTGCGTGGGAACGTGGAACAACCTCCGATGTGTTGCATGATAGACACGTGTCCTTCAGATGTGAACCACCAGGGGCACCTTTGTAATAACACTATGCCGTCCCTGTCCCTATATATACACGCCTCACCCCAGACATTATCCTTTCTTCCACTCTTGCACAAGCCCTAGCGCCACCGCTAGCTCTTGATGACGCCAGCGACGAAGCGCTTAGCTGCCGCGACCTCACTGACGCCATCTTCACGCCGACCGCGGACATCGTCTTCTCCGCCGTCGCCGTAGGTGTCCTCCGTCGCCAAGTTAGGGCACGGAAGATCGAACTTCTCGGCCTCCTCTTCCACTCCGTCTAGCAGTTCCTCGTGTGGTAAATTAAACCTCCTTTTTACGGTCTCTTTGTTCCAATAGATTCATCCTTTTCTACCACAAGCAGTTTCTATTCACACAAGTTGGATCTATTTCATACTGCATCTCATAATATGCCTAGTATGTTCACTTATGCTTCACAAAGTAGTTAGATTCCTCACTTGTACTTATTCGTGGATTCGTACAAATCTGGAACCAACTCTCTATCTATGAGTGAATGTCTTCGCACTATGAGGTCAATGTCTTCTAAACTGATTTATCTTCAAAATCCTCTGAGAATGCATATGACCTCTTCCCCTTCCCTCGCACCTTAATGCTGTCACAGGTACATGTCCGTGGGAGAATCCCTTGGTTCTCATAGTCTGCATTCATTTGCAGAATTCTTACAGCATCATATAAATTCCCCTGAAGCCAGTTCTTGTCTGACCAGTAGACGGAAGACTTTGACAGTTTTGAAGCCTTTCATTCTAAACTTCATGGCACAAGAAAAATCTGCAAGGAAGGGTGGCAGGCAGCATCGTGGCAACACCTCAAGAGATTTGCCTCCTGACCTCTATGAGCTGTACAAGACAGATCCTGAGGAGGACTTCAATCAGCGGAAAACTCGAATCCAATGGATTCGAAGATATTGGGCAGAACAGTGGTTCAAGTACAGGTTCGTGACCCAGGAGTATGCTAAGAAGAATGCCATCAAGCGACCGTGGGGAGACATCCTATACAAAAATCTTCAACCTAGGTCCAGAGCTGAAGCCATTGAACAAGGCTTCTATCCCTGCATGGTCCATGGACCACAGCCTGCAGATGCAGACCCATCATCATTGCTATGGTGTCGTGACGACAATCTGTTCAAGCGCAACCTTCAGTTTTCCAGGAACTCGGCCAAAGAAAACAAGAGGTCACGGGGATTAGACTTCAACCCAGGTCCCTCTGCTCCTCGTGCCGATGGCTCACGCGAAGCTGAACCCAATCTTGTTGGGCCCTTCTACAACCTGGAAGGTCTCATCACTCATGTTATGGTTCAAGGGGCAGTCGTGGATCAACCTGCAGACGATGCTGAATCTGACGAAGTGTCTGCACCACCGAAGCCAAAAAAGCTGAAGAATCCTAAAGCTTCAAAGCCTGCCCCTGCACCAAAGGTCTCACGGGTGAAGCCTCTGGCCACTACACCTCCTGAACATAGTGTGCAGTCTGAAGATCTGTCATGCATCTCCAAGCCCTCCAAAGTGAAGATGCCCATGCAACCCACCAGCCAAACACTGACCCCTGCTGCTGTTCTGCGAAATGAGAATGACGCCATTGATCTGTCCAGCGACGACGATCTTGGCAATGACGCTCTTGAGCAGTTGATCAAGAGCAAGCAAGAGGCCGAAATATTCAATGACCTTCCTCTCTTTGATGTTGAAATCATCAACACTTTCATTGATGAGTGGTTTGATAGCCCAAATGTTAGCTTTGATGATCTTCAGCTTCCCATTGGCCTCAGCGTCACCTTCCACGGAGCCATTGCTGCTGAGCTGGCTCTAGCTCAGAAGATTGTTGAGCTGAAGCATAAGATAGATTATGAAAAGGCTCAGTTCAAGAAGCATATGGCCAAGCTCAATGTTGAAGACATTCAGAACTTCCAGACCATGATGCATGAGCTTAAGGAAGCATTCCGAACCAAAGGCGAAGAAGCCAACGGTTCTCGTGAGCGCATGAAGGATCTTGCTGTTAAATGTGTTCAAGGATACAATGAAGCTGAAAAGCGCAAGGCCTTGGGGCGACCAGGCATTGACCCCAGAATGGCGGCCAAGAAGAAGAAGCCAGCTGTGGCAGAACCCGAAGCACCAAGTCAGGAAGTACATCCAATTGTCTTCCCAGCCAGTATGACAGGCTCGAAGCCTAAAGTCCCCACAGTGGCTTCAGAACTGAAGAAAACAAAGGCAGCTGAAGCTGAAGCCAGAAAGCGCAAAACCAAGGGCACCACTGATGATGCTCCTCCAACTAAGAAACGCAAAACCAAGAAGAGAGATCGGGCTGCACCCACAGAGCCCCTTGAGGTCGAGCCAATCTTAGTGGCTCGTCCTGTGTCTGAAAATCAAGAACGCCAAGTGATAGTTCATGAGCCTGCTTCTCCAGAGGCTCCTGAAGCTGAAGACAATCCAGCTGTTGACCCCACCGCAGCTGAAGACATTGGTCCTCACGACAATGTTGAAGATGATGAAGTCCTTCCTCGGATCAAGCACCAATTGGTATCATCGCCTGTGCTCACGCACAACGAACTCATCAGCATTGGTCGTCCTCTAACACCAACTGCTCAGGATGCATCGTGGGCTGATCACCCACAACGACAAGACACCCCAAGTTCTCCCCAACCGCAAGCTACCTCACCAGTGCAAGATGATGATGACTTTGAGGCCCAGCACACTCCATCTCCGCAAGCGTAGCCAACATTACGTAGGCTTCGCAAAGGACCAAGGCCCCAAGTTACTCCCACTATGCACGTGTCTGAGTCTAAAGCCAAAATGGCTGAAGATATTCCGGCTGCATCAGCCGATGAAGAACAAGAACCAAGAGTTGAAGCATAAAGAGTTGCTACACCCTTGTCCCACCAAGATGTTGTTCTCGAGGAGAACGTGTCCGACCCTCCAGCTCCTGAAGTGGAGGTTAACAATCCTGAGGCGGCCACCAACATCACCGCTGAAGCCAATGACGTTGTCATGGCTGAAGCTAATGCGTCGCCTGAAGCTACTGCGGTGGCAGAAGTCCAGGCGCCTGAAACCACTGCAGCACCCGAAGCCAGTACTGAAGCACCTGAGGTACAAGAACCTGAAGCCAATGTGGCCCCTGAAGCTCATGTCAACGACAATGCCAATGCTCCTGTTCCCCCTCCAAGACCTCATACAATAGAGATGGCATTTGATCGTGGTCAGCCTATTATGGTCCACTGGCCCATTCTGGTTCCTCCACCTGCTACGGGTCCACAATTTGAATATCATGTCGAGCACATACCTCAAGTCCAAAAGCCCAAGCCAAGACTTCCATGATTCCCAGGCACTGCAACTTCACCTGGGATCTTCAATGTGAATGGATTCGTGGCACATAGCACCTTCTTCAACAGCACCAAGAACCCTTATACCAAACCTCACATTTCATCAGATTGGTTCTGGAGCTATCAGCAGCGCAGCTACTATTCCTGCGTCCTATACAATCAAGGGCGCATATTTCCACATATGCGCCTCGACTCTGAAGCTATAGCTGGCCTGCCCTGCCTTGAAGAAGCGTTGGATTGCTTCAGAGATGCTGGACTGCTGCAGTTTGTCACAGATAAGGAACACTGGAATGAAGAGCTTCTGCTACAGTTCTTCACATTCGAGGCTACAACAGGGATCTAAAGACTTGGGTCCTTGAGTGGATGGCAGGCAATGTCCATCATGAAGCCAAAGCTCTTGATATCATTGAGCTCACAGGCCTGCCCACTCCTGGTGAATACTATGAACCAGGTTGTCAACAACACCAGAATGCCTTGGAAAGAATTTTTCAGAAGCCAGAACCCAACATGAGTCAAATGCTGATCATGATGAAGCCTCTGCCTCACGATGCTGAATACCCATCTGAATTCTTTGTTGAAGACCTAGAGTACCTGCCTCGCACCATTTACCATATCATCAGGAAGACTCTATGGCCTGTCAAAGGACATTCATCTGCAGCGAAGCTTGAAGGAGCAGTGAAGACTTTGGTTTTCTATATCTTCAATGGCATCAGCTTCAATGCTCAAGACTTCTTCGTCAGGTAGTTGGCTGCATCTAGCTCTGACATTTTTGGGTTGAAATTATATGCTCCATGGGTCATGCATCTTATCAAGCGTCACTCTACCTTCAACTATCAGCCGTCTGCGCGCAATCATCTTATATTCTTGCCAGAGGTTGATCTGTCAGTTGAAGCTATTTACCCAGAGCCTGCTAAGGATCCCATTTATCTTCACAACGTTGATCACCAAGGCTTCACCTAGCCTATTGAAGGAGTTCCAATAGTTTCTCGTGTTTATCCCCTTGCTGGCAACACACGTGCCCCTCACGCTCAAACTGACACCACTGGTAGCACCATTGCACAAAGGCCTCGAAGGCGATCTCGTGTCCTAAATGACCGAGAGCTTCTCATCGCGCTACACTAGAAACAGGACAAACATCACGACTGGCTTAAGCGTCAGATGCAAAGCCTCTTGGTGGATGTCAACCGCATTCGCAATCTTGCCACCAAAAATGCCTTTGTCACTCATGAAACCTGTCGGAGGTCATGGAAGAGTTTGACATTACTTAGTGCTGAAGCTGATCTGCAAGACGATGGCTTCACCGAACGGTTCAAGTTTGACTCAACTCCTCCCAGGAATGCTCACTTGCGTCGGACTCCCTCACTTGAAGACTCTGACTATTCGTCCTCAGCTGCGACAGTGAATGCCAGAGTCATCGATGACCAAGATGATGCAACTTCACCTCCTCCAACTTCAGCGCGTGTCGACACTGCACCAAGTTCTTCTGCACCATCGGACCTCAACAACGACCCTGCTGCCTCGCCTGCACCTCATGGGAACGTGTAGGCGCTCTGTGTCTTCGAACCTTTTTTGGTCCTTACTGACAAAAGGGGGAGAAGCATATGAGTTGATAGTCTTCAAGCGCGTCCATATGGGTGGTTACTTTATCTTTTGCTACTTTTGCCAAGTGTTTACAACTCTTGCTTTTCGATACATTTGGTTCTTTGAGTTGTAACACTTAAACTCGATGGTCGTCTGCTACTTATTTGCTATTCTGTGATGCGATGATAAATTCCGCATGTGCGATGATAAATTCCGCACTTAGGTCATTTTGCAGACGTCCATTTTCCATTATGCATGTCATTATCTTTGTTACATCATATCATGCATGGTGAATTGTCATCATAGGTTGAAGAGGATCTTCACAAGTACAACCTGCCATGTGCATTTGCATTCCAAGAGCAAAGTACTTATATGAACATCTTCAGGGGGAGCCTTTGCAACTTATGAATACAATACCCTATCCTTTACATTTTCACATATTTTATTCCCCGTTGAAAACTTCAACCAGTTTGTCATCAATCACCAAAAAGGGGGAGATTGTAAGTGCATCTAGTGCCACCCCTAGTTGGTTTTGGAGTATTGAAGACAAACCTGGTTGAGGGACTAATGTGTTTGTGAGAATTGCAGGATAACACAGGTATAAGTTCCTCATTGATTCGGTTTTCCTACCAGAGATGACCCCTAAAAATGTATGAAGACATTGAAGTCAAAGGTGGTATGTGAAGACATTCACATTTAAGACTATGACAAGAGAAGACATCGCATGAAGACTATGGAGCGCGAAGACTTAGTTGTTTCGTCGTTCTTTTTCTTCTTTGTTGAGTCATAGGAACCACCGTACTGTAAAGTGGGGTCCAAGAGAACCAATCAGATTGACTGAAGTGATGCTTAACCAAAACCCTATGTCTTCGAGTGAAGACTATGAGAGAAAATCTTATCCAGAGTTGGATAAGTCAGCTTTGCTTGTAGCCCAAGTAAAGTTGTCGTGTGTGTTTGAAATCCGACCGTTGGAACACGTGTCAGTTCCTTAGTGACCCAGGGTCATTTCGGACAAATCAGGTCGGGTTGCCTAGTGGCTATAAATAGCCCACCCCTTACAACCATAAATAGTTGGCTGCTCGGAGTTAGTGTACGACTATTGTCGTTTGAGAGCAACCCACCTCGAAGCCTTTGAGAGAGAATTCCTTGCGAGGATAAAGCCCTAAACACCCAGAGCCAAAGAGTGTTAGGCATAACTTAAGTCTTCCTGTCTGTGTGATCTGAAGACTTATTACACTTGAGGACTGTGAATCCTCCAGCCGGTTAGGCGTCACGTTCTGAGCATCCAAGAGTCATTGTGGATCGCTGGTGAACGAAGTCTATGAAGGTTTGGAAGTCTGCCTTGAAGACTTACCAGAGTGATTGGGCGAGGACTGGGTGTCCTTAGCTCAAGAGGAATAAGGTGAAGACACGGTCTTCTGAGTTGAATCTCAGCCTCCCTAACCAGACGTACAGTTGTCACAGCAACTGGGACTGGTCCAACAAATCATTGTCTTCAACGAGTCACTGGTTTTATCCTTCCCATCTCTTTATTTACTGTTGGTCCTTGTGAATTCATTGTATGATTGCATTATCTTTTGTCTTCACTGAGTGACTGCTTGTTCTGATTGGCTTCATACTATCTTCCATCCTGATCTATACTGCCTAGCTGCTATTAGTCTTTGTGCTTTCATTTCATTGAATACTTGACTATGGCTTGCTTAGTGTAGTCTACCTTCCGCTGCATGGTAATAGGTTTATTTCTATCGTTTGTCTTCGAAACTTCCATGTTTTGAAGACTTTCATAAAAATCGCCTATTCACCCCCCCTCTAGTCGATCACTAGCACTTTCAAGATCAAACTATAATAACAAAGCTTGCGATACATCAAGATCGTGCCATATCGAGAACACGAGAGAGAGAGAGAGAGAGATTAAACACATAGCTACTGGTACATACCCTCAGCCCTGAGGGTGAACTACTCCCTCCTCGTCATGGAGAGCGCCGGGATGGTGAAGATGGCCACCGGTGATGGATCCTCCCTCCAGGAGGGTGCCAGAACAGGGTCCCGATTGTTTTTTGGTGGCTACAGAGGCTTGCGGTGGCAGAACTCCCGATCTAGGTTATGTTCTGGAGGTTTGGGGATTTATAGGAGAGGTTGGCGTTGATAACAAGTCAGGGGGTCCCACGGAGAGTCCATGAGGCAGTGGCATGCCCTAGGGGGTGGGCGCGCCCTCCACCCTCGTGGGGCCCACGGGACTCCCTGCTACCTCTTGAGCACTACGTTGGTTTTCCCTTGAAGAGGAAAGGGTGATGCAGCAAAGTAGCGTAAGTATTTCCCTCAGTTTTTGAGAACCAAGGTATCAATCCAATAGGAGACTACACGCAAGTCGCCTCACACCTACACAAACAAATAAGAACCTTGCAACCAACGCGATAAAGGGGTTGTCAATCCCTTCACGACCATGATAACCCACAAGTATAGGGGATCGCAACAGTTTTCGAGGGTAGAGTATTCAACCAAAATTTATTGATTCGACACAAGGGGAGCCAAAGAATATTCTCAAGTATTAGCAGCTGAGTTGTCAATTCAACCACACCTGGAAACTTAGTATCTGCAGCTAAGTGTTAGTAGCAAAGTAATATGATAGTAGTGGTAACGGTAACAAAAGGTAACAGTAGTAAAAGTAATGTTTTTGGTATTTTGTAGTGATGATAGCAATAGCAACGGGAAAGTAAATAAGTTTAGAACAATATTTGGAAAGCTCGTAGGCAATGGATCAGTGATGGAGAATTATGCCGGATGCGGTTCATCATGTAACAGTCATAACCTAGGGTGACACAGAACTAGCTCCAGTTCATTGATATAATGTAGGCATGTATTCCGAATATAGTCATATGTGCTTATGGAAAAGAACTTGCATGACATCTTTTGTCCTACCCTCCCGTGGCAGCAGGGTCCTTACAGAAACTAAGGGATATTAAGGCCTCCTTTTAATAGAGAACCGGAACAAAGCATTAACACATAGTGAATACATGAACTCCTCAAACTATGGTCATCATTGGTAAGTATCCCGATTATTGTCACTTCGGGGTTAACGGATCATAACACATAATAGGTGACTATAGACTTGCAAGATAGGATCAAGAACTCTCATATATTGATGAAAACATAATAGGTTCAGATCTAAAATCATGGCACTCGGGCCCTAGTGACAAGCATTAAGCATAGCAAAGTCATAGCAACATCAATCTCAGAACATAGTGGATACTAGGGATCAAACAATAACAAAACTAACTCGATTACATGATAGATCCCATCCAACCCATCACCGTCCAGCAAGCCTACGTTGGAATTACTCACGCACGGCGGTGAGCATCATGAAATTGGTGATGGAGGATGGTTGATGATGACGATGGCGATGGATTCCCCTCTCCGGAGCCCCAAACGGACTCCAGATCAGCCCTCCCGAGAGGTTTTAGGGCTTGGTGGCGGCTCCGGATCATAAAACGCGATGAAATATTCTCTCTGATTTGTTTCTCCCCGAAACACAATATATGGAGTTGGAGTTGGAGTCGGAGAGGCACCAGGGGGCCCATGAGGTAGGGGGCGCGCCCCCACCCTCATGGACAGGTGGTGGGCCCCCTGGCCTTCATCTTTTGCAGGTATTTTTTATATTTTCCAAAAAGTTGCTCCGTGAAGTTTCAGGTCATTCCGAGAACGTTTGTTTCTGCACATAAATAACACCATGGTAATTCTACTGAAAACAGCGTCAGTCCGGGTTAGTTCCATTCAAATCATGCAAGTTAGAGTCCAAGACAAGGGCAAAAGTGTTTGGAAAAGTAGATATGACAGAGACATATCAACTCCCCCAAGCTTAAACCTTTGCTTGTCCTCAAGCAATTTAGTTGACAAACTGAAAGTGATAAAGAAAAACTTTTACAAACTCTCTTTGCTCTTGTTGTTGTAAATATGTAAAGCCAGCATTCAAGTTTTCAGCAAATATTATAACTAACCACACTCGCAATAATGCTTAGGTCTCAAGTTTACTCATATCAATAGGCCCTCCACTCCTTCGAGCAAGCCGAGCCCTGAGCGCTCGCTTGCCCCGCAGCCTCTGCAACAACCTCGCCCGACTCCGCCATCGCCGGAGATCCTCTTCGTCGTCGCCACCGCATCAGCTCGTCCCCGACCGCACCGTCCATTCCTACGTGACCGCCGTGAGCTCAGCTACCTCCCCATCCTCTCCGTTTGCTTTCTCATGCACCATACCAACTGCATGAAGCTTCACCGCACGCACCACCGCCGAGCTCGTCGCCGACGTGTCTCTGGCCAACCACCGGCCACACCACCGTTTCCAACACACTCACTGCACCCCTAGGACGCCGTAGCACCCCTCTGCGCCCCCTGCCGTGCCTCCTAACGCCGTTTCCGTGCACGCTCGAACTCCGGCCGCCGCCTGGCTCGACGCCGGTGTCATTTTCGGCCACCCCCGCACACACCGCTTGCTCCACTCGGCGCGCGAGTTCACCAGCAGCACATAGATGCCCTCCGCCGGCCATTTGGTCGCCGGAGGAGGAATCTCGACGCCCTCCGCCGCGTCTGTCCTTGCCGGCGGCTTAACACAGGCGGGTTTGACCCGTTGACCTTGACTGGGTGGGCCCAGGTTGACTCCCCTGAGTCTAATGCAAGTGGGCCCCCCCTCTGCTAATTAACCCAGATTAGTTTTAACTAAATTTAGTTAGTTTAAATAATTGCTGACACGCGGGACCCACTGGTCAGGTTGACCTGGACGTCCCCGTTGACCACTGACGTCACCCCGCTGCACTGCTGACGCAATAACTAATTTCTGGATTTATTTTTATATAGAGAATTCCAGAAATTGTTGCAAACTTTAAAAAATCATAGAAATTAATCTGTAACTCCAAATGAAAAGATTTATATATGAATTTTGATCAAAAAAATTCAATCTATCCATTGGTAATGGTTTCATGCGTGACAAAACAAGTTAACCTTGCTGTTTAAGCAAAATAAGATAATGCACTAATATGGCTATGTTAAATGAACTAACATTTGAATCTTTGATTCAAATGGGTTCATTCCTTTCTGTTTTAGCTTGCATTAGGCCAAGACACATTCATTTAGCCATGTCATAGCATGCATCATATTGTTGCATATTGTCATGTGTTGATTATGTTCGGTGTGTCTTTCGTGGTAGGTTCTGCCTCCGAGGATAACCCCGAATATCCGTCTGAAGGGCAGTACCCTACTACCACTACATCAGGCAAGCAGCCCCATTGATCATATCGATACAATCCCATGTTCTCGCCTCTACTCTCATTTACTGCATTAAGACAACAACGTTTCCAACTGCTGTGTGCTACGGTAATTGAACCCTTATCCTCTGCATGACCTGTCATTGCCACAGTAACTAGATGAAACCCACTAGCATGTGTAGGAGTTGATTGAGCCATGTATGTGTTTCCTACCTTGCTATGCCTGCTATGCTTAGAGTTGTGTCAGGTCTGCTTCATCTGGGTGATGGGCTAGAGTGAAATGATTATGTCGGTAATGTGAGGGATGTGTTGAACATGTTTTGGTAAAGGTATCGATGAGAGGCCATGTAGGAGTACATGGTGGGTTGTTTCATTGAGGCCGTCCATAAGAACTGAGATCTGTATGCGTGATTTAAGATTCAGCTACTACCACACATTGGGCCCTAAAATATGACCCCGCTCGACTTACTGACCCCTCTCGTCCCCTGTCCAGGGGTTGCAACTAGTTTCTGGTGTTTGTAGGTTATGTGTTGGCGGCCGTGCGTAGCGCTGACCCTAGGGGTGGGCTATGATGCGGTAGATACACCGTGGCACGGTGTACCGAGTCACCCGTTTGGTGTCTCGGGAACCCTGCACACATCGTTTGGGGCCGTTGAGGACACTTCGGCCGGATTTCCTTGCGGATGGAACCTGAATAGGAGATAAACCTGGACTAGAGACTTGTGCGGTTAGTCAGGTCGTGGTCTACACCCATGTCGGTTTTCGCTTGAAGTCTGCCGAGCACATGTCGTGTGCAGACGCTAAGTGGTGGAAACATGTGTGATGAAGTACACCCCTGCAGGGTATAAAACTATTCGAATAGCCGCGTCCCCGGTAAAGGACTACTTGGTTGCCTATACAGTTCATAGACAAGTTAATGGATACTACTAAAAGACTCAAGATAAGTGTGAGTACCGAGGATAGCCCTCTCGTAGGATGATGAGGGAGGATCCCCGATGGTGTATTGTGTTGGTGATTAGTGGACTCGTGTGCGAAAACTATTTTACTAGTGGTGTCCCGTAGCATAGCTTAGCCAAGAGTCAAAGCTGGCTTGCTACAATAACTCCACCACCTTCTTGAAAATGAGCATGTATAGTACGTTCTGATGTAAGACTTGCTGAGTACCTTTGTACTCATGTTTGCTTAATTACTGTTTTCAGATGACAACACCGCCCCCTCCGATGGGTTTTATGTAGATCTCGACGTCGATGAGTGACTTGCCACCCAGGCGGTGATCCTAGCCATGGAGGGCCCTATGTAGATAGACAGGCTTCGAGAAGCCTTCTTTCTTCCTAGTGTCTGTACTCAGACTATTTGCTTCCGCATGTGCTTGTATGCTTGTATGACTTGAGTGTCGGGTCATGTGACCCCTACCTGTATGAACTTGTTATGTATGGCTCTCTAGAGACTTTAAATAAAGTACTTGAGTTGTAGAGTTTTGTTGTGATGCCATGTTGTATTTGCACATATCGAGCATATTGTGTGTATGATTGAAATGCTTGGTATGTGTGGGATCCGACAATCTAGTTGTTTATCCTTGGCAGCCTTTCTTATGGGGAAATGTAGTCTAGTGTTCCTCGAGCCATAGTAGTCCGCTACAGCCCGGTTCACCGGAGTCCTGCTAGCCCAGCACTACTGCTCAGGACACTTGACTGGCCGGCATGTGTTTCACTTTGTTCCTATGTATGTCCCTTCGGGGAAATGTCACGCGGTGACATCCGGAGTCCTGCCTAGCCTGCTACAGCCCGGGTTCCCCGGAGTCCTGTTAGCCTAGTGCTACAGCCCGAATTCACTCACTGATGACCGACATGCTCGGTGTGATTCATGTATGCCTGATCAACTAGCGAGCAATAATAATAAATCTCGGATGACAACACTTTCTCAAAACAATCATAATATGATATAACAACGTGGTATCTCGCTAGCCCTTTCTGAGACCGCAAAACAAAAATGCAGAGCACCTTTAAAGACCAAGGACCGACTAGACATTGTAATTCATGGTAAAAGAGATCCAGTCAAGTCATACTCAATGTAAACTAACAATAATGAATGCAAATGACAGCGGTGCTCTCCAACTGGTGCTTTTTAATAAGAGGATGATGACTCAGCATAAAAGTAAATAGATAAGCCCTTTGCAGAGGGAAGCAGGGATTTGTAGAGGTGCCAGAGCTCGGTTTTGAAATAGAGGTGAATAATATTTTGAGCGGTATACTTTCATTATCAACATAAAAACCAAGAGATTGCGATATCTTCCATGCTACACACATTATAGGTTGTTCCCAAACAGAATGGTAAAGTTTATACCCCCTTCCACCAACAAGCATCAATCCATGGCTTGCTCGAAACAACGAGTGCCTCCAACTAAAAAGAGTCCCAGGGGGAGTTTTGTTTGCAATTATTTTGATTTAGTTTGCATAAAGCATGGGACTGGGCATCCCGGTGACCAGCCATTTATCTCGTGAGTGAGGACCGGAGTCCACTCCTCTTGAGAATAACCCGCCTAACATGGAAGATACGGACAGCCCTAGTTGATACATGAGCTATTGGAGCATACAAAACAGGATATTTATTTGAAGGTTTAGAGTTTGGCACATACAAATTTACTTGGAACGGCAGGTAGATACCGTATATAGGTAGGTATAGTGGACTCATATGGAATAACTTTGGGGTTTATGGAGTTTGGATGCACAAGCAGTATTCCCGCTTAGTACAGGTGAAGGCTAGCAAAAGACTGGGAAGCGACCAGCTAGAGAGCGACAACAATCATGAACATGCATTAAAATTAATCAACACCAAGTGCAAGCATGAGTATAATATAATCCACCATGAACATAAATATCGTGAAGGCTATGTTGATTTTGTTTCAACTACATGCGTGAACATGCGCCAAGTCAAGTCACTTAAATCATCCAGAGGAGGATACCACCCTATCATACCACATCATAACCATTTTAATAGCATGTTGGCACGCAAGGTAAACCATTATAAACTCCTAGCTAATCAAGCATGGCACAAGAAACTATGATCTCTAGTTGTCATTGCAAACATGTTTATTCATAATAGGCCGAATCAGGAACAATGAACTAATTATATTTACAAAAATGAAAGAGGCCGAGTTCATACCAGCTTTTCTCATCTTAGTTAGTCCATCATATATCATCATAATTGCCTTTCACTTGCACGACCGAACGATGTGAATAATAATAATAGTGCACGTGCATTGGACTAAGCTGGAATCTGCAAGCATTCAATAAACAGGAGAAGACAAGGCAATATGGGCTCTTTTGTCAGATCAACAATAATGTATATAAGAGCCACTTCAACAATTTTATTATGGTCTTCTCCTATCGACCCCCAAAGAAAAGAAAAGAAATAAAACTATTTACACGGGAAAGCTCCCAACAAGCAAAAGAAGAATAGGAAATCTTTTTGGGTTTTCGAGTCCCCGTGACTCACAGATACTTCCAAAACCAGTTTGCAGGTGCCAATGAAACCGTGCAGGTGACGGAACCAAGCTCGAGGAGGAGCTCGATGAAGATTGTGTTCGCTATGTTGTTCCGTGTCCAGTAGATCAGTAGTGGAGCCCGGTTGGGTCGATCGGGGATCTGTGTAGCATTTGGGGTAGTCTTCTTTTATTTTGGTTCCATAGTCGGACCTTGATTTTATCTGGATGATGTAATGACTTATTTATGTAATTGTGTGACGTGGCGAGTGTAAGCCAACTATGTATCTTTTTCCCTTTTGTATTACATGGGTTGTGTGAAGATTACCTCACTTGCGACATTGCTTTCAATGCGGTTATGCCTCTAAGTCGTACTTCGACACGTGGGAGATATAGCCGCATCGAGGGCGTTACACGTGAATAGCCTCTAACAGAACAAGGTACTGGCCTACAGACAAAGCAAACAAAGAAGGAGCAGGCAGGGTAATAGTCTTAGGATGATGTTTATCAAAGAACACTTTGTATTTAAGCTCTCCTTCCCTATTCTTAACAATAAAATCATGTGCCACCATACTTTTATAATCCAAATAAACACGAGGCAGTACTTTTTCTTCCTTCTCATAATGCCTAATAGGTATGTTACAATGTGAAGCTAGGCGTGAATCATAGATGCCTCCAAAGATGGGGCTCTTGGTACGGTTCAGACTTAACCGTTTAGCAATAATGCCGCCCATACTAACAGAGTTATCACCGTATAAACCGTGGAGCAAAATAATAATATCAGGGATACTAAGGTTTCCATAGTTTCCGCGCCCAATTAAACAATGACTAGCAAATAATGCGAAATAACGTAAAACAGGAAAATGTACGCTAGTGATTCGTGCATCGGAAACCTTCCTTGTTTCCCCTACAGTGATAGTATCAATAAACCCGTCCACATCCTCGCGATGTGGTTCTTCTGTCTTGCCCTCGAAAGGGACCAAACAAACCCGACAAAAATCATAAAGTGACATCTCCTTATGCTCATCATATAAATAAAACTCCACCGTAGGTGGTGAGCTTCTAGAATGGAAATGAAATTTTTGCACAAAGATATTTGTGAGTAAGAGATACTGATCGCATTGGTCATGGAGGAAAGCGGTGGGGCCTGCATTCTTAGCCAATTCATGAAAATCTTCATAAATCCCGGCTGCTCTTAAGAAATCATCGGAAGGCCATTCACACGACCGAACCTCCGCGGTACGAGGCAGATTATACTTAGGCTTCAGTGCCTTTTCCTTCGAGCTTCGGCTCGATGAGCCCCTCAAAAGTCTCTTCATCATTTTCTGAAAAATTCTGAAATTTTTAGTAACTTCAAAATAAAAGTAAACCAAACTCAATAATATTGATAGCAACTACTCCTACAAGTGCCTAGAGCCTATATCATGCATCAAAACTACTTTTGACCATATAAATTTGACATGCAAGATCAAGAACAGGGTCACCTAAGCAGCAAAATTTTTCAATGAATAAAGCACTAGAACAAATACTAATTGGACCAACGGAGGAGTCACATACCAAGGAATAATCTCCCCAAGCAGTTTTGTGAGAGGTGCTTTGAGCAAGGAGATCGAAAATGGTAGCAAAACAAGCTTGAACTCGTGCTTGAGCTGGATATTTGTGTTTGGGGGACGAAGGAGTGTGTGGATGAAAGGATAAGTGGAGGAGGGCCACCGTGGGCCCATGAGGCAGGGGGTGCGCCTAGGGGGTAGGGCGCGCCCTCCACCCTCGTGGGTAGGTGGTTGACCCCCTGCTGTGTTCTCAGTGCCAAATATTCTAGAAAGAATCATATTTAAATTTCAGGGCATTTGGAGAACTTTTATTTTCGGGGTATTTTTATATTGCACGGATAATCAGATAACATACAGAAAAATATTTGTTTTTATTTTATTTAATGTAAATATCAGAAAGTAAAACTGGGGTACAGAAGGTTGTGCCTTCTAGTTTCATCCATCTCATGATCATCAAAAGGAATCCACTAACAAGGTTGATCAAGTCTTGTTAACAAACTCATTTCGAATAAGATGGAACTGGAGAAATTTCGAATAACACTATGTTACCTCAATGGGGATATGCACATCCCCAATAATAAGAATATCATATTTCTTCTTGACAGTAGGAAGAGGAAATTCAAAACCTCCAAATATAATCGATGGAATTTTTCCAATAGAGTTGATACTATGAACTTGAGGTTGTTTCCTCGGAAAGTGTACCGTATGCTCATTACCATTAACATGAAAAGTGACATTGCCTTTAGTGCAATCAATAACAGACCCTGCGGTATTCAAAAAGGGTCTTCCAAGAATAATAGACATACTATCGTCCTCGGGAATATCAAGAATAACAAAGTCCGTTAAAATAGTAACGTTTGCAACTACAACAGGCACATCCTCACAAATACCGACATGTATAGCAGTTGATTTATCAGCCATTTGCAAAGATATTTCAGTAGGTGTCAACTTATTCAAATCAAGTCTACGATATAAAGAGAGAGGCATAAAACTCACACCGGCTCCAAGATCACATAAAGCAGTTTTAACATAGTTTCTCTTAATGGAGCATGGTATCATTGGTACACCGGGATCTCCAAGTTTCTTTGGTATTCCACCCTTAAAAGTATAATTAGCAAGCATGGTGGAAATTTGAGCTTCCGGTATCTTTCTTTTATTTATAACAATTTCTTTCATATATTTAGCATAAGGATTCATTTTGAGAATATCAGTTAATCGCATACGCAAAAAGATAGGTCTAATCATTTCAGCAAAGCGCTCAAGATCCTCATCATCCTTTTTCTTGGATGGTTTGGAAGGAAAAGGCATGGGTTTCTGAACCCATGGTTCTCTTTCTTTGCCATGTTTCCTAGCAACAAAGTCTCTCTTATCATAACATTGATTCTTTGATTGTGGGTTATCAAGATCAACAGCAGGTTCAATTTCTATATCATTATCATTACTAGGTTGAGCATCATCATGAATATTATTATTAGCATTATCACTAGTTTCAGGTTCATTACCATCTTGAGTTTCAGCATCAGAAATAGAAATATCATTTGGATTCTCAGGTGGTTCAATAACACGTTCACCAGAAGCATGCAAAGTCCTATCATTTATCTTTTTCTTCCTTTTAGAAGGACTAGGTGCATCTATATTATTTCTCTGAGAATCTTGCTCAATTCTCTTAGGGTGGCCTTTAGGACACAAAGGTTCTGAGTCATTCTACCAGTTCTAGTAGCCACTCTAACAACATTATCATTATCTTTACTATTCAATTCATTGAGCAAATCATTTTGAGCTTTAAGTACTTGTTCTACTTGAGTGGTAACCATAGAAGCATGTTTACTAATAAGTTTAAGTTCACCTTTGACATTGGCCATATAATCACCCAAGTGTTCAAGCATATTTGAATTGTATTTCAATTGTCTACCAAAATAAGCATTAAAGTCTTCTTGCTTAGCCATAAATTTATCAAACTCATCTAAGCATGGGCTAGCAAACTTAGTAAATGGGATTTCAGCTTTATCATATCTATAGAGAGAATTTACCTTTACTACCTGTGTCGGGTTATCAAGACCATGAGTTTCTTCAATAGGTAATGGATTAAGATCATATGTTTCTTCAATAGGCGGTAAATTAAGACCATGTATTTCTTCAATAGGAGGTAAATTCTTAACATCTTCAGCTTTAATACCTTTTTCTTTCATAGATTTCTTTGCCTCTTGCATATCTTCAGGACTGAGAAATAGAATACCCCTCTTCTTCGGAGTTGGTTTAGGAATAGGCTCAGGAATTGGCTCCGGAGGTGTCCAATTATTTTCATTTGTCAACATATTATTCAATAGAATTTCAGCTTCATCCGGTGTTCTTTCCCTGAAAACAGAACCAGCACAACTATCCAGGTAATCTCTGGAGCATCGGTTAGTCCATTATAAAAGATATCAAGTATTTCATTTTTCTTAAGAGGATGATCAGGCAAAGCATTAAGTAATTGGAGAAGCCTCCCCCAAGCTTGTGGGAGACTCTCTTCTTCAATTTGCACAAAATTATATATATCCCTTAATGAAGCTTGTTTTTTATGAGTAGGGAAATATTTAGCAGAGAAGTAATAAATCATATCCTGGGGACTACGCACACAACCAGGATCAAGAGAATTAAACCATATCTTAGCATCACCCTTTAATGAGAACAGAAATATTTTAAGGATATAAAAGTAACGAGTTCTCTCATCTTTAGTGAACAGGGTGGCTATATCATTTAATTTAGTAAGATGTGCCACAACAGTTTTAGATTCATAGCCATGAAAAGGATCAGATTCAACCAAAGTAATTATATCAGGATCAACAGAAAATTCATAATCCTTATCAGTAACACAGATAGGTGAAGTAGCAAAAGCAGGGTCAGGTTTCATTCTAGCATTTGGAGATTGCTTATTCCATTTAGCTAATAACCTTTTGAATTCATATCTATTTTTGCAAGCTAAAATAGCTAAAGAAGCTTCTTGATCAAAAACATAACCCTTAGGAATAACAAGTGATTCTTCATCATCACTTTCATCAGTATTATCAGATTCAATATTTACAATCTCTCTAGCCCTAGCAAGTTGTTCATCAAGAAATTCACCAAGTGGCACGGTAGTATCAAGCATGGAAGTAGTTTCATCATAAGAATCATGCATAGCAGAAGTAGCATCATCAATAACATGCGACATATCAGAAAGAATAGCAGAAGCGGTTTTAGGTGTCGCAAGCTTACTCAAAACAGAAGGTGAATCAAGCGCAGAGCTAGATGGAAGTTCCTTACCTCACCTCGTAGTTGAGGGATAAATCTTGGTTCTTACATCTTTCAAGTTCTTCATAATGATAAGCAGATATAAATCCCAAGTGACTCGAAGAATAGAGCTATGCTCCCCGGCAACGGTGCCAGAAAATAGTCTTGATAACCCACAAGTATAGGGGATTGCAATAGTTTTCGAGGGTAAAGTATTCAACCCAAATTTATTGATTCGACACAAGGGGAGCCAAAGAATACTCTCAAGTATTAGCAGTTGAGTTTTCAATTCAACCACACCTGGAAATTAGTATCTGCAGCAAAGTATTTAGTAGCAAAGTAATATGATAGTAGTGGTAATGATAACAAAAGGTAACAGTAGTAAAAGTAATGTTTTTGGTATTTTTTAGTGATGATAGAAATAGCAACGGGAAAGTAAATAAGTGAAGAACAATATATGGAAAGCTCGTAGGCAATGGATTAGTGATGGAGAATTATGCCGGATGCGGTTCATCATGTAACAGTCATAACATAGGGTGACACAGAACTAGCTCCAATTCATTGATATAATGTAGGCATGTATTCCAAACATAGTCATATGTGCTTATGGAAAAGAACTTGCATGACATTTTTTTGTCCTACCCTCCCGTGGCAGCGGGGTCCTTAGGGAAACTAAGGGATATTAAGGCCTCCTTTTAATAGAGTACCGGAACAAAGCATTAACACATAGTGAATACATGAACTCCTCAAACTACGGTCATCACCGGTAAGTATCCCGATTATTGTCACTTCGGGGTTAACAGATCATAACACATTATAGGTGACTATAGAGACTTGTAAGATAGGATCAATGTCGGTGTCAAAACCGACGGATCTCGGGTAGGGGGTCCCGAACTGTGCGTCTAGGCCGGATGGTAACAGGAGACAGGGGACACTTTGTTTTACCCAGGTTCGGGCCCTCTCGATGGAGGTAATACCCTACTCCTGCTTGATTAATATTGATGATATGGGTAGCACAAGAGTAGATCTACCACGAGATTAAGGAGGCTAGACCCTAGAAGCTAGCCTATGGTATGATTGTTGCGTATGGAGTTGATTGCCTACGGACTACAACCCTCCGGTTTATATAGACACCGAATAGGGTTAGGGTTACACAGAGTCGGTTACAATGGTAGGAGATCTTGAATATCCGCATCGCCAAGCTTGCCTTCCACGTCAAGGAAAGTCCCATCCGGACACGGGACGAAGTCTTCAATCTTGTATCTTCATAGTCCAGGAGTCCGGCTGAAGGTATAGTTCGGCTACCCGAACACCCCCTAATCCAGGACTCCCTCAGTAGCCCCTGAACCAGGCTTCAATGACGACGAGTCCAGCGCGCAAATTGTCTTCGGCATTGCAAGGCGGGTTCCTCCTCCAAGTCCTTCATAGAAGATTTGTAAACACCAAGAGTAGTGTCCGGTTCTGCAAAATAAGTTTCCACATATTGCCATAGAGAGAATAATAATATTAACACAAATCAAATCTACTGACGTATTCCGTAGTGCACTATCACACTACGGCCAAGTCCTTTACTCAAGTCGTTTTTACTTTTCCACCTCAGCATGTTTTGCGAGGCGGTTTCCTTGGCACGTCTTGTCAAAGCAGAGATCGTGTGCCCCCCCCTTACGGGATTCTCATCAATACGGACGTGGGTAACCCAATCATGCCCGTTAGCATGTTTTCTCGATTAAAGGCGAGTCCCAAACGGTTACGGGGAGGGCTCCTGGTATTCAACCTCTTATAAAGAGATCAAGGCCTTACTCCCTTTTCCAATCTCAAACGAGTTCGCCCGTCGCCTCGAGTTCTAACACCCTAGGCTTCGGATTCCAGGCGCTTCGGACCTTCGACAATGTCTGGTTCCGACCTTCAAGGCCGAAGGATGCCCTCCTCCATCACGGAGGAGGATGTGCTAAAGTTGAGAGAGGCTAAGTTCTTGACCGCCAAAATTCCGCATAGGTTGCCTGCTCAAGGGCAGGCTAATTCCAATCCCCAGCCCGGTGAGAGCGTAGTGTTCATATCCCACTTCCTTCGGGGGTTAGGCCTCCCGATGGAACCCTTCGTGAGGGGGCTGTTGTTCTATTACGGGCTGGAATTTCATGACTTAGCTCCGGAGTCCATCCTCCACATTTCCTCATTCATCGTCGTATGCGAAGCGTTCCTCCGTATTACCCCTCACTTCGGATTATGGCTCAAGACATTCAAGGTGGAGCCGAAGATGATCAAGGGACGGCACGCAGAGTGTGGAGGCGCTGTTATAAGAAAAAATGCTGATGCTCCATGGCCCAAGGGCTCTTTTCAAGAGGAGCTAGGCTTGTGGCAACGAGAGTGGTTTTATATCACCGCTCCCTGAAGCGCCAAGTGGGTGGCGCCTCCTGCCTTTCGCTCGGGTCCCCCACCACGTCTAGCGTCATGGGTTAACAGAGGGTTAGATTGGGGTTTTCCCAAAGACGTGCCCTTGTTACAAGGCCGCATTAAAGATCTCCTGGAAGGAGACCTCAGCCTGGTCAAGGTGACGCAGACCATGCTGATTCGCCGAATATTGTCCGGCAAACGTCACCCCCTTCGCCTATGGGAGTTTAATCCAGAGGGACCGCGAGCTCTCTAGAACTTTATGGGCGCAACGCCCGCGGAGATGCATAAACTGTTCTTCGGATCACAAGAGATGTGTCCGGATTTAACCGAGTACGCAGGCCTAAGCTGCAATCGCCCGGATACTCAAGTAAGCAACCTTGTGCCCGGACCTTCTATCCGTATAATTGTCATAAACTTGCCCCTAAAAGAGCCGTCCTTTTAAATAGGAGTGGATAGCGACGGCAAAGCTGATCAGGTGTCCGGCTCCCCTTCCTGAAACCAGGCCGGATCCCGTGCTAGTCAGGATGCTGGAAAAAATGCCTTTGGAGGGGGAGGACAAGGAAGCTATGGCCTCCTCGAAGGAGGCCGCTCCGAAGGGAGGAACCGACAATTCCTCTCCTAAGGGGAAGAAGAGAGCCGCCTCTGACGACCCGGAGACCATGGCCTCGAAACGGGGGAGAAAATCCTCATCAGAGGGTCCAACGCCGGGGAGTTCCTCGGCCGGACCACGCCCTCAAGGGGATGAGCCCTCCAGCGAGCCGTAAGTAGAGAGAGGTTTTCCTTTTGAGGGATGAGAGAAATCCTTGATTTATATCTGAGAAGACTAACCGAAATTTTACCTTATAGCTCGGACCTTAGCCCTTCTCAGCAGAGCTCGTCCTCGGGGGATCTTCTTCCGGAGATGATGGAGAGCGGGACGCCTCCCCCTGCCGTCCCGCCTAGCGAGGCGGGCGACCCTGAGGTGTCGTCGCGGAGGGTTTCTCCGAATCCGGCAGGGGCGGAAGACTATGTGGCCCCCCAAGGCTCTTCGAGTCCGGCCTTCGAAAGAGGCCATAGGACAAGTCCGGCACTGTCTGGTGCTCGGCCGGAGGAGCTGAAGATTCTGCTGGGGCGAGCTTCTATCTCAGAGGAGCACCGTGCATTGATGGGCATGGTGATTGAAAGGATTTCATCCGCAGAAAGTGGATTGCATGAGGCCGTCAAAAGTTTACTAACGGGTTTTGAGGTACGTTTAGATAATGTACACTTTTGTCTGTTGCGCATAAGTAAGGTGTGCCCTGTATAGATAGTAGCCCCTGAGACTCTGCGCGTTGTCAAGAAATGACGGCACGCAGAGGATCATAATCCCAGGTGTAAGATGTCACCTTTGAATGTAGGTGGCGAGGTGTCCGGAATCAAGCCGAACTAATGATGTGGCCGAACTGAAGCGGCAACTGGACGTGGCAGATGCCGACATCGCGCTTGTCAACAAGCGGCTTGATGAGGCTCAAGGTATGTAATTCTTCGGGCGGCATCAAGTAAGAGGAGCTTCATGCTAGTGTCTTACAATGTGTGTGCTTGACGCAGATGGTACGACCGCCGTGGAGAATCTTAGGGCAGAACTTGCCCGAGCTAAGGAGCAAGCCAGAAAAAGCGATGCGGATGCCGAGAAGGCCCTTGAAGAGCTGAGAGCCGAACAGGCTGCTCACTGTTGAAGCAAAGAAGAGATGGCCGAGAAGTTAAAGAGCGCTGCAGACCGTTGCAAACTTCTGGAGAAAGAAGACCAGGCGAGACAGACGGACTTAGAGAAGGCCGTTGCCGATGCCAAGGATGCTCGCTCTGCGATGAGAGCTACGAAAGAGGAGCTGCGTCAGGCCGAACAGATTGCGGCTGGAAAGCCCTTTATGCTGCAGAGGAAGTTTTGTGATCCGAAGTTTGCTCCGTTGGACCGGATGTGGAGTGTGGAGGACACCTATCTGGACTTGGCAACGAGTGCCTCTGATGCGACCGAACACTTTCGAGATCAGAAAGATTGCGAAGTGGAAAAGCTTTTCTGGTCGCAGTTTCATAATCCAGAGCGTCCACTGGAAGCGGATGATCGTTTGGCTCAATGGGCCGAACTGAATAGGTTGTCCAGACTCGCCATGAAGTACGTCATGGATCATCTGTGGCCGGGGAGATCGGAGCCGAAGAGTTATTTCAGCTTGGTGCAGCAATTCCTTGACGCGGTGCCGCGTATTAATGCAATGAAGAGGCCAGCATGCATAGAGGGCGCAAGGATGGCTCTTGCCCATGTCAAGACATACTGGGCAGAGATGGAGACCACCGTTGTTGCGTCCCGAGATTCGGACAAAAGCCGAGTATCTTCCGAGTACTATTTTCAGGAAGTCCTTGAAGGCGCTCGTGTAATAGAGACGCAGTGCTCGAAAGATGCTATGTTATGATAGCATATGTAATTGAAAAGTAGTATTTTGATAAATTGTAGTGGCCTTTTTTATACTTGTGCCTCCAAGTATTATTAACACCTTCTATGTGGTTGTTTTAAGATATATATATATATGTATATATATAGAATCTGAAAGATGGCAGTCGTTGGCTTCAGCCCCCACGCACATAGTGCTGGGGTGCTCGCAGAAGACGCATTTTCACACTTAACCCAACATCTTGGTCCTACAAAGGAGGTGATAGCGCAGCGGGCCAGGCAACCGGACTATAATGCTTTAACACTTTCACTTAGCCATAGGAGTTTGAAAATGAGACTCTTTAGGTAGCTCCTTGTTGGCAACTGCGCTCGTCCGAATTCGGGGCGCGTATGTGCCTAACCGGGAAGCAGCCCTTCGTTAAAGCGGAGGAATCCGATAGATTCGGATCGGTCATCGAGTGGCTGACCAGTCTCACGCTACATCATGACAGTCAGTTTTCGGCTTTCTCTACTGAGGTGCTCGCCCTGGCCGAACCGGGGGCACAATCGAAGTAGTTCTCCTAGTGCTACCTTAGCCGATAGAGCGGACCGTAAGGTAGCCGAACTCAGGAGCCGGGCAACCCAACATTTGACCAAAGACATGATTCGGAGCTGATGCATATAATGCCAAAACTCGCGACGCCGAACACTCCCTAAGGTGTTCGGTCTTTATGAGTGCGGGCCAAACAACACCCTTTATTAAAAAAGCCCCTAGTGTCCAGGTACCTGCAAAAATTCTGACGTGGCCATATGCCAAGACGCCAGCCTCCTCCTTGGTTATATTAGAAAGAGAAAACCAGGGGATGTGTAACAATAAGAGACAGTAAAAAAGGTTTACGCAGGGTCTTAATCTAAAAAGAATCCTTTAGGACGGGTCCCTACTGCACGTCTGCGCCTGTGTCTCCATTGTGCCGTATCCTGGGCGGGCTCCGCACGACGTTCATCTGTAAAAGAGAGGAACTGAGTTGAAAACGAGTCGTGCCGAAAAAGTTTAAAATAAGCAAAGTATAAAGTAAGATATATAAGTTTGAGCTTTATTGTCTCTTATTGTATATGCGTGGAGCCCCTAGTGCTGGGGTATATGGCTTCTAGGCCTGCATCAATGTTGATTTGGCACCGAACTCGTCTATCTGCGTTCGTGGTCTTTAAATGACCTATTTTGAAGTTTTTTGGCCGGTGAGGCCATTTTGCTGTGGGGCTGTCAAAGCGGCCGCACAGTCCTCCGCTTGGGGAGGCACACTTTAGTGCTTCCCCTTCAAAGAGATGATGCCTCGTGGACCAGGCATCTTGAGCGTAAGAGATGCATAATGCGGTATTGCGTTAAAGCGAGCGAAAGCTTCGCGTCCCAGTAGTGCTTGATAGCGACTTGAGAACGGGACGATATGGAAGGTCAGCTTTTCGCGACGGAGGTTATCGGCAGAGCCGAATGTGACTGTGAGCCGGAGAAAACCCGTACAATGGGTGTCCGGACCAGGTATTACCCCTTGAAAGGAGGTTTTGCTGTGGTGGATTCTTGCTGGGTTTATCCCCATGTGCTGGATTGTATCCTGATATATCAGGTTTAGTCCACTGTCGCCGTCCATAAGGACATTTGAAAACTTGAGTCTTGGATCGAGTATCAAGGCAGTCCAGCCTACATTCTTGATATTCCTAGAATAATCTAGCTGATCAAAGATGATCGGTTTTGAAAACCAGTGGCAGGACCCTTTGGGGATGGGCCGTGTGGTGCGTACCTTTACGGGCACCGCACGTTTTGTTATGTGAAGTGAGTTCACTGTTTTTACTTCCTGTGGGAAGTTCTTTTGTTTCCTGATGCTCTGCTTTTGGGGTTCGTCCTCGTCTTCGCTTGGTGTGTCGAGCCCCGTGTGTTCGGCATTGAGTCTGCCAGATTGTTTGAAAACCCAACAGTCTCTGTGGGTATGGTTAGCAGGCTTCCCGGGAATACTGTGTATCTGACATATTCTGTCCAGGATTTTATTTAGGTTGGATGGATCGTCCCTGTTATCCTGGGGGGGGGGCGATTTTTCCTGATTTTGTCGTGAGCCTTTGAATCCGGCATTGACTGTCGTGCTCTTAGGACTTTTGTCCTTAGTCCAGCGACGGTCCTTGTTGCGTCGTGGTTTTCCGTTTCCGTCCCTGGTTTCGGATGTACTTGGGTTGCTGGGGCTGTACCTTGCCAACCAGCTGTCCTCCCCTGCACAAAAGCGGGTCATGAGGCTTGTTAGTGCGGCCATTGTTCTTGGCTTTTCTTGGCCGAGGTGTCTGCGAGCCATTCATCTCGGACATTATGCCTGAAAGTTGCTAAGGCTTCGGCGTCCGGACAGTCCACTATCTGATTCTTTTTAGTGAGGAATCTATTCCAGAACTGCCGAGCTGATTCTCCAGGTTGTTGATTTATGTGACTAAGATCGTCTGCATCCGGGGGACGAACATAGGTCCCTTGAAAGTTTGCTCGGAAAGCATCCTCGAGCTCTTCCCAGCTTCCAATTGTGTTTTCTGGAAGGCTTTTAAGCCAATGCCAGGCTGGCCCTTTAAGCTTAAGGGGTAGATATTTTATGGCGTGGAGATCATCTCCTCTAGCCATGCGTATGTGGAGGATATAATCCTCGATCCAGACTCCAGGGTCTGTTGTTCCATCATATGCCTCTATGTTTACGGGTTTGAATCCCTCTGGGAAATCATAGTCCAGGACCTCATCGGTGAAACATAGGGGGTGTGCGGCGCCCCTGTATTTGGGTGTGCCGGATTCCGACGATGGCTTCATAGCATTGCTTACGAGAGCTTGCTTTCTTGGCCCATAAATGGACCTGACTGGGCCATGATGCGAATCCTTAAGTGGGTCGCATGCCGATTTAGGTGCGGCATCGCTTGCCGCTTTATGGGGTTGTCTATCCGACCACGTGGCTTTTTCATTTTTTGAATGCGAGGGCTCTAGGGCCTCTTCATCGAATTCAGGCAGTAGCTTTCTTTTCGGATAGCTTTTAGTGCGGCGACTGTCGCCGTACTTATCTGTGGTATTGATTACTTTGCTCCATCTAATCCGGAGTGCATCTTCCGCTGTTTTTAGCTTCCGCTTCTGCTTCTTTAGGCTGCGTGCAGTTGCAATGAGCCTTTCGTGGAGATTCTTCTGCTTCATAGGTTTATTCGGCATGAGGTCGTCCGGGATGCCATTTTCGCCGGGGGAGGGATGTTCGGTTTCTCTATCCGTGTTGCCCTGTTCAGATGGTTGCTCTAAGGCCTGCTCGTCCTGCTCTATGGCTAGGTTTTTGTCGAGGCGGGGCTTGGGTCGGCGTTTACGCCGACGCTTTGATTGCTTTTCGGGGGGTCGAACTCCCGTCCCATCCCCTTTTCCCTCGATATCGCTTCCTTTAGGGGTATCCACCATGTACACATCGTGAGATGAGGTGGCTGTCCAATGCCCTAGGGGCGTTGGTTCGTCGGTATCTCCTACATCATCATCCATGCTGTAGATGTCTCCGGAGTTGAAGTTGAGCACGTTGTTTAAATTGTCGACAATGGCTACCAAGTGGGTGGCGGGTGGGCTTTGAATTTCTTCATCGTCCGTATCCCATCCTCGCTGACCGTAATCCGGCTAGGGCTCTCCTGATAAAGAGAGAGACTTTAGAGAATTCAGGATGTCGCCGAAGGGCGAGTGCTGAAAGATGTCCGCGGTGGTGAACTCCATTATTGGCGCCCAATCGGGTTTGATCGGCAGGGACGCGAGGGGTTCGGAGTTCGGAGAGGAATCCGGCTCCTTGGAGTCACGGGCCGTGCAGAGTGCGGGGCTGGCATTTTTCTTGATCGCCTTTGAGATTACAGCCCCCGAGGTGACGTCCAACCGCTCACCCTCGATTGGCGTAGCCGGCTCCAAATTAAGGGTCAGAGCCGGTGCGTTTGCGGCCTCCAGGGTACTGTTCGGCGGCAGAGCTAGATCATGCCCCACGAGACAGTGCGGCGCGCTTGGCTGTGGCTCGAATCCGTCGAAGATCAAATCTCCGCAGATGTCTGCCGTGTAGTTTAGGCTTCCAAACCTGACTTGATGGCCAGGGGCGTAGCTTTCGATCTGCTCTAGGTGGCCAAGTGAATTGGCCCGCAGTGCGAAGCCGCCGAAGACGAAGATCTGTCTGGGGAGAAAAATCTTACCCTGGACCGCATCGTTGTTGATGATCAAAGGAGCCATCGGGCCTAAAGGCGATGACACAGAGGAACTCTCAATGAAAGCACCAATGTCGGTGTCAAAACCGGCGGATCTCGGGTAGGGGGTCCCGAACTGTGCGTCTAGGCCGGATTGTAATAGGAGACAGGGGACACTTTGTTTTACCCAGGTTCGGGCCCTCTCGATGGAGGTAATACCCTACTCCTGCTTGATTAATATTGATGATATGGGTAGCACAAGAGTAGATCTACCATGAGATCAAGGAGGCTAGACCCTAGAAGCTAGCCTATGGTATGATTGTTGCGTATGGAGCTGATTGCCTACGGACTACAACCCTCCGGTTTATATAGACACCGGATAGGGTTAGGGTTACACAGAGTCGGTTACAATGGTAGGAGATCTTGAATATCCGCATCGCCAAGCTTGCCTTCCACGCCAAGGAAAGTCCCATCCGGACACGGGACGAAGTCTTCAATCTTGTATCTTCATAGTCCAGGAGTCCGGCTGAAGGTATAGTCCGGCTACCCGAACACCCCCTAATCGAGGACTACCTCAATCAAGAACACTCATATATTGATGAAAACATAATAGGTTTAGATCTGAAATCATGGCACTCGGGCCCTAGTGACAAGCATTAAGCATAGCAAAGTCATAGCAACATCAATCTCAGAACATAGTGGATACTAGGGATCAAACCCTAACAAAACTAACTTGATTACATGATAGATCACATCCAACCCATCACCGTCCAGCAAGACTACGATGGAATTACTCACGCACGGCGGTCAGCATCATGAAATTGGTGATGGAGGATGGTTGATGATGACGATGGCGATGGATTCCCCTCTTTGGAGCCCCGAACGGACTCCAGATCAGCCCTCCCGAGAGGTTTTAGGGCTTGGTGGCGGCTCCGTATCGTAAAACGTGATGAATTCTTCTCTCTGATTTTTTCTCCCCGAAACACAATATTAATCAGGGGGCCCACGAGGTACCAGGGGGCCCACGAGGTAGGGGGGCGCGCCCTAGGGGGGCAGGCGCATCCCCACCCTCGTGGACAGGTGGTGGCCCCCCTGGCCTTCATCTTTTGTAGGTATTTTTTATATTTTCCAAAAAGTTGCTCCATGAATTTTCAGGTCATTTCGAGAACGTTTGTTTCTGCACATAAGTAACACTATGGTAATTCTGCTGAAAACAGAGTCAGTCCGGGTTAGTTCCATTCAAATCATGCAGGTTAGAGTCCAAAACAAGGGCAAAAGTGTTTGGAAAAGTAGATACGACAGAAATGTATCAGTCCATAACTGGGGACACGGCTAACCATGATTAGTTTATACACTCTACAGAGGTTTGCGCACTTTTCCCCACAAGACTCGATCTCCTCCGTTGGATTTCTCGCACTACAGGGTGTTTGAGAAACGGATGACCGAGACACAGTCTTTCAGAAGCATTAACTCCTTACTCCGGGCAGACCATACCAACCTACACCCCACTACCTACTGATCCACCTCTTCGGAAGCTTCACGCAACTTACTCAACTATGCTAGAGCCCATAATAGCTTGTGGCTGCACACGGAAGTTTCTAGCATGAAAATATCTCAGTTCCCTTTGAGCCTGGGTGGCGGACCATAGGATTATCACACGGGTACTCCGGGATATCCTAAGACAACACTGGACTCCCCAGGTGCCCAACAAACAATCCACCCAGATGTGTATTCAAGTTTCCACCTTAAGTTGAACCATTAATTAACAATCTCACATATGTCATGGATTTCACTCACCCAACCACGTCTACGAGCATAGCATAGCAATCAACGCAATACGTAGAAGTAACTCCCAAGGGTTTGAATATAACAGGGCAATAGGTTCTACCTCATAAACTACTTCCCAACCCACATGTTAATCACATCCTAACCATGCAATGTTTGAGGATTGGAACTAATGCATAAAAACTGGGTGATAAAGGGGTGTGATCAAGTGTTACTTGCCTTGCTGATCATCCGCAAAACCTAGGGACTCGTAGTAGCACGCTTCGCACTCCAGGTGTTCTATCACAAACAAACAATAGCATACATAAGCAATCAAGCAAAGAAACACGGGTAAATATCAAACAAGAAGATCTAACCAGAAAGCTCAACTTAAGAACTCCGGTTTGCGAAAAGAATCAAATCAAACGGAGCAACGAAACTCAAACTGCGAAAGAAACAAGATCCATTTACTAATCTGGACTAAGGTCAAATTTTATAGTAGAAAAAGCTTGTTCAAGTTGGTTAAACGGAAAGAGGGTTTCGAGACGAAGATCTAGGCGCTTGAATCGCCTGATTCCGACAAACGAGCGAAAAGATAAACTAAAACGAAAATCGGATCAGAAATCACGATTGAAAATAATCATGGAAAATCCGAGAAAAAGAAAACTGACAAACAGGCTAACGAACGAACGTTCATTATCTGCGGCTAACCAGTGAACACCGTTCGTTGAAAGGAACGTACGGACGAACGTTCGCAAAGTAACTAAACCGAGAAAAACTGGCGAACCAATTTTAAAAAAAACCGAACTAGGGTTTCTAAAAAACCGGATTGGTTTTCTAGAGAAAACCGGTGGCGGCGGCGTATACCTCCGGCTCCGGCGGCTTCCGCGGCGGGGAGGCGAGGTGCGGCGGCAGCGGCGGCAGCGGTGGGGCAGCGGCAACGGCGAGCGGCAGCGTCGCGCGGCAGCAGCGGCGGCGTCGCGCGGCAGCAGCGGCGGCGGCGGCTTGCGGGCAGCGGGGCGGAGGGTGGTGGCTTGCGAGCGGCGGGGCGGTCCAAAGGGGCCCCGGGCTTCGGCTTATAAGTGGAGGGGGCGACGACGGCTTGGGGGAGGGGGCAAGGTGGCGCGGGGTGGAGTCCCGGCCGGACTCGGCTTGTGCCGGCCGTGTCGTGGCCGGACTCGGCGCGGGAGGTGGCGGCTTCGCAGGAGGGCTGGCGGCCTGGCTCGGCTGGGCCTCGGCCCAGTCGGGCGCTGCGTTTTTTTATTTCACGGAAACTAAATAAATTCTAGTAAATACAATAAAAAATCTTAAAATGCCAAAACAAATTTTCACCGTCTAAATAAAATATTTAGAACAAGATGAACATTTTCTTGGCCCTAAAATGCAAATTTGAAAAACATGCAATTTTTCTAATTCAAATAAAATAGCAATAAACTCCGGATAAAATCAAATATTTGATTTTAATCATTTTCCTCCAATATTTCATTTATTTTGGAGAAGTCATATTATCTCCTCTCATATATTTTAATATGAAATATTTTCGGAGAGAAAAATAATTAAAACCAAAAATCCTTGTTTCAATATTTGATAAAACTCAAATATGAAAATAGGGAAATCCCCAACTCTCTCCGAGGGTCCTTGAGCTGCTTAAGATTTCGAGGATCGCTGCATGAAATGTAATAAAATATGATATGCATGAATGATCTATGTATAACATTCCAAATTGAAAATTTGGGATGTTACACCGACGGCAGCGCGGCAACGGCGAGGCAGTGGGGCGTCGCAGGCGGTGTGGCGGCAGCGGGGCGGCGGCGCAACAGTGGCAGGAAGCGGCGGCGAGCAACGGCAGCAGCGGCGCGGCTCAGGAGGCGCGGCGCGGCGTGGCTCGGCGGCGGTGGCTGTGGTGGTGGCGGCTCAGGGTGGAGAGGAGGGCGGCGGCGGCAGGGTATATAAAGAGGAGGGGGGGTGCTTGCAGGAGGGGCAAAGGCGGCGGGGAGGCGGAGTCTGGCTCGGGGTGGGTGTGCAGCGGCGACGCGGCTGCCTCGCGGGGAAGGCGGTGGCGGCCTGGCTCGGCTAGGCCTTTGCCCCAGTTGGGCGAAACATTTTTTTAATAAAATTCCGCCCAAGAGAATCCTAATAATATACATATATATATATATATATATGCCAAAAACAAATTTCACCGTCTAAATAAAATATTTAGAACAAGGTGAACATTTTTCTGGCCTAAAAATGCAATTTTCAAAAATGCATATTTTTCTAATTCAAATAAAATAGCAATAAAATTCCAAATAAAATATTTGATTTTAACATTTTTCCTCCAATATTCCCCTCTTATTTTTGGAGAAGTCATTTTATCTCCACACATTTTATTTTAATATTGAAAATATTTCAGAGAGAAAAAATATTAAAATCAAAATGATCCTCTTTTCAAATTTGGGAAAATTCAAATATGAAAATAAATGAAATCCCCAACTCTCTTTGTGGGTCCTTGAGTTGCTTAAGATTTCTAGGATCACAAGAAAAATGCAAATAAAATATCATATGCATATGATGACCTATGTATAACATCCAAATTGAAAATTTGGGATGTTACAATATATTTGTGTTCTTGATCCGATATTGCAAGTTATAGTCACCTACTATGTGTTATGATCCGGCAACCCCGGAGTGACAATAGTCGGGACCACTCCCGGTGATGCCGTAGTTTGAGGAGTTCATGTATTCCCTAAGTGCTAATGCATTGGCTCGGTAATCTATTAAAAGGAGGCCTTAATATCCCTTAGTTTCCAATAGGACCCCGCTGCCACGGGAGGGTAGGACAAAAGATGTCATGCAAGTTCTTTTCCATAAGCATGTATGACTATATTTGGAATAGATGCCAACATTATATTGATGAATTGCAGCTAGTTCTGTGTCACCCTATGTTATAACCGTTACATGATGAATGTCATCCCACATAATTATCCGTCATTGATCCATTGCCTACGAGCTTGTTTCATATTGATCTTTGCTTCGTTACTTTTCCATTGCCACTGTTACGATTGATACAAAACTGCTACTGTTACTTTTGCCACCATTACCGCTACTTCCATACTACTTTGCTACTAAATAATTTGCTGCAGATATTAAGTCTTTTAGGTGTGGTTGAATTGACAACACATCTGCTAATACTCAAGAATATTCTTTGGCTCCCCTTGTGTCGAATCAATAAATTTGGGTTGAATACTCTACCCTCAAAAACTGTTGCGGCCCCTATACTTGTGGGTTATCAAGACCTTTTTCTGGCGCCGTTGCCGGGGAGCCTAGCTCTATTCTCTGAGTCACTTGGAATTTATATCTATTGATCACTATGAGGAACTTGAAAGATCAAAGAACTAAGATTTTTTAACTACGAGGGGAGGTAAGGAACTGCCATCTAGCTGTGCACTTGATTCTCCTTCTGTTTTGAGTAAACTTGCGACACCTACACCTGCTATTTATTCCAATATGTCGCATGTTATTGATGATGCCACTTATTCTATGCATGATGCTTATGATGATACTACTTCCGTGCTTGATGATACTGTGCCACTAGGTGAATTTCTTGATGAACAACTTTTTAGGGTTAGAGAGAATGAAATTACTGAAACTGATGATATTATTGAAACTGATGATTATGATTCTCCCCCTAGATATGAATTACCTATTGTTCCTGAGGGTTATGTTATGGATGAAGAAACTGCTAGAGACTTCTTTGCTTGCAATGATAGAGAAGATCTTAAGAAACTGTTAGCTAAGCTAAAAGAATAATCCTCCAATGGTAGAATGAAATTCGATCCCGCGTTTGCTACTTCACCTATCTTTGTTACTGATAAGGATTATGAATTTTCTGTCGATCCTGAGTTAATTACTTTGGTTGAACCTGATCCTTTCTATTGTTATTAATCTGAAACTATTGTGGCACATCTTACTAAATTGAATGATATAGCCACCCTATTTTCTCATGAGGAAAAAATTTGCTATTACTATATTCTCAAATTATTTCCTTTCTCATTAAAGGGTGATGCTAAGATATGGTTTAATTCTCTTGCTCCTGGTTGTGTGTGTAGTCCCCAGGATATGATTTATCACTTCTCTACAAAGTATTTCTCCGCTCATAAGAAATAAGCTGCTTTAAAGGAAATATTTAATTTTGTGCAAATTGAAGAAGAGAGTCTCCCACAAGCTTGGGGGAGGCTTCTCCGATTACTTAATGCTTTGCCTGATCATCCTCTCAAGAAAAATGAAATACTTAATATCTTTTATAATGGACTAACCGATGCTTCCAGAGAACACCTGGATAGTTGTGATGGTTGTGCTTTCAGGGAAACAATTGTTGAGCAAGCTGAATTTCTACTGAATAATATATTGAGTAATGATAATGATTGGACACTTCCTGAACCAACTCTGAAGAAAAGGGGTATTCTATTTCTCATTCCATAAGATATGAAAGAGGCAAAGAAATCTATGAAAGAAAAAGGTATTAAAGCTGAAGATGTTAATAATCTACCGCCTATTGAAGAAATACATGGTCTTGATAACCCGACATAGGTAGTAGAGGTAAACTCTCTCCATAGATTTGATGAAGGTGATATTCCTTATTATAAGTCTGCTTGTCAATGCTTAGATGAGTTTGATAATTTTATTGTTAAACAAGAGAACTTCAATGCTTATGTTAGTAGACAATTGAAACTTAATGCTTACATGCTTGACCGCTTGGGTGATTATATGAGTAGAACTGTTAATGAACTTAAGCTTATTAGTAAACATGCTTCCATGGTTACAACTCAAGTAGAACAAGTAATTAAAGCTTGGGATGATTTGCTTAATGAGTTGAATAGTAAGAATAATGATAATGATGTTAGGGTTATGACTAGAGGTGGTAAGATGACCCAGGAACCTTTGTATCCTGAGGGTCATCCTAAGAGAATTGAGAAGGATTCTCAGAGAACTAATACTGATGCACCTAGTCCTCGTACTAAAAACAAAAAGAAAACTGATAGGACTTTGGATGGTAGTGAACCTAATGTGGATACACATGAGAATCCCAATGATATTTCTATTTCTGATGCAAAGACACAGGCTGGTAATGAACATGAACCTAGTGCTAATGCTAATGGTGATGTTCATGTTGATGCTCAACCTATTAATGATAATGTTGTAGAGATTGAACTTGTTGTTGATCTTGATAACCCACAATCAAAGAATCAACGTTATGATAAGAGAGACTTTGTTGCTAGGAAACATGGTAAAGAAAGAGAACCATGGGTTCAGAAACCTATGCCCTTTCCTCCTAAGCTATCCAAGAAAAAGGATGATGAGGATTTTGAGCGCTTTGCTGAAATGATTAGACCTATCTTTTTGCGTATGCGTTAGAATGATATGCTTAAAATGTCTCCTTATGCTAAGTACATGAAAGAGATTGTTACTAATAAAAGAAAGATATTGGAAGTTGAGATTTCCACCATGCTTGCCAATTATACTTTTAAGGGTGGAATACCAAAGAAACTTGGAGATCTCGGAGTACCAACTATCACTAGTAGATAAAGGGGGAGGCTTTAGTACCGACCCTTTAGTCCCGGTTCTAGAACCGGGACTAAAGGCCCTCCACGTGGCCACTGCCTAGAGGTCCACCTTTAATCCCGGTTGGTAACACCAACCGGTACTAAAGGAAATTTTATGATTTTTTTGATTTTTTTTTATTTTTTTATTTTCAAATATCTGAATTATTTTAACCTCTAATCTCTAATCACCCCTCATCATTCCAAATCATCTAACTTCCCGAACGGTCACCCATCCTCTCACTACTCCAGCCTGAGCACGCTTAACTTCCGGGTTCTATTCTCCCTCGTTTCCAAGTCTGCACTTGTTGTTTTCCTGACAATAGTAAGATGTCAATCCTATTAACCCTCAGGAATTTAGCTTGAGCATGAAGTCACACATTTCACTGTTTGAGTTTGAAACTATTGTTCTAAAAAACAATAATTATTTAGTAACACTAATATTTCTTGAATAAGTAGTTTGACCATAGTTTGACCACAGTTTGACCATAGTTTGACCAGATTTGACCAAAATTAAAAAAAACTGAAATAATTATTTAGTAACACTAATCTCTCCCTATATAATATATATATATATTATTAATTTTTCTAATAATAAAGCACGGATTGACTCCGTGGGATCACCATCACAATACGCTTCTTCATGTGAATTTACGCTTTCACTTTGAATTTAAAGCGTATACGCGAGGTGGTACTAATAAAAACGTCACACACTAGGCTCGCTCGCGCTATTGTTCCTTTTATTACGAGCCTTCTCTTACATTGATCCTTTTATTATGGGCCGTCCAGTATTGAAAAGAAAAACTCCTGAAAGCGCACTCACACGCGGACATCTCCTTCTTCTTCCTCTCAACACGCACGAACTCCTGACCAGCGTTGGCCGCCGCTGATCTGGACTCTCCGGCTCCCGTGCTCCCGGCCTCGCGTCCCACTCCGAAGACATCAACGCAAGCTCCGTGCACCGCCGACTCGCTCCGCCGCCACGATCTCTATGTATCGCGATCACGAGCCTAGGAAGGGGTCTAGGATGCCGTGGGCATCAGTGAAAGCCTGAGGGCACTCTGTGCCAGGATGGACTCCACGGCATTCTTTCGGTTCGTTGCAGCGCGACGCAAGAGATCGACACAGCCTGCTCGCAAGTGCTGCTTGGATCCGGGCAAGTCTGTCATGGACGCGATCGCCGACTTGTTCCCGTCGGACTGACTGGAGATGAAAAAACCTACAAACCTTGCCTGGGGCCTGGGCATGCATGCTCATCCTGGAGGAAACCATGCAGGCGCTGCTCGGCCCAGACTCGGAGATCAGGCTGGCACGACTCTTGCAGCGGGCTACGCTAACCATGCGCGGGGACCTAGGCCGTCTTCCCTCGTGTGACGCACTCGCCAAATTCGGCGGCTCCCGCTCCAGCTCACAAAGGTCGCTGCTCCTGCTGGCCGGCAACTGTCCGCTCACCAACCTGGCAAGGCCACAGCTTCCCCAAACAAAGGTCCCCACTTACATCTCCTTTGTGCTGCAGAGAGGACTGGATAACCCTTGCTGCCATAGATGTGATCTATATTCAGAATGTGGCAGTGGCACAAGCAACGCAAAGCAACGTCCAATCTCTATAGCTTTTCATCCAGTGACCAGTAAGTTAGCACGACAATAGGTAATGATGGATGCTAGTTGAGCTTCCAAATTCTCCGGCTTCTACTCCTACGTGAATGATTATGCTGAAATAACAACACAAAGCATTGTTGAATTCTAAGAGAATTTATATATAGTAAAAACCAAAAATCCCACAGATATGAGGACTTCTCTATAGAATTTTATGCTGAACATGTTAGTTTGATCTCCTCCGACTATCATTTATATGAATGTTCTTCTGTCTTTCGGTTGGGTGACATGGGTTACTAAATTTTAGAGAATATATTTGTTTTAGGATTTTTCGTGATGTTTTGTTCAAGCAAAGAAGAAACTTAATTATGCTAATAGTTTTTGTAAATTAATTACTTTTGTGAGAACTTTTTGTTAAATGTTTTTCCCAGGCGTAACAACAAAATATGGAGTCATAATCAGCCCTTATTTTAGTTTTGGAGCTACACTATAAGTGACACAGAAAAAATACAAACATATAACATGTCTGCATGTATTTCTGGCTTTTCATTGCCTCGGTTAGATTACCTGAAACTGTTGAATGAGAGGCTTTTAATTTCAGTTATCAAATTCTAAAGTTGGATCCCTTCATCAGTTGGCGATTTTTTATATGTTGTGTCACATATCTCATTCAAAATTTACCGTCTTCGGTTTAGTAAATCAGTTTTTCTTCTCTCACACAAATGTTCCATGTCATAAATAGTTTACGGATCATTTTGGTATTCCTGCAGATCTATGCAATAATGTTGCTGCGAACATATACTAATCTGTTAGGTGCCCTCAAGTTATGCACTTGAATTAATCATGGACGATCAATATTGAGCATTCAACATTTTAATTATCATTTATGCACCTTCTGGAGTACGTACATACTAAAAGAATAAGATACCTTCTTTTATTGGCATACTCTTGAGCTTTATTAATCCTGACTAGGATACATATAGATTCATCCAGTATAAAAAGTAGTCTTGAAAATTTCTAGCTCATGCAGTTGCGTGGGTTGATGACTAGCCGAACTGCTCTGTTGCCACTGGTTGTAACCGTGAAACTTGCCTCCCCCAGAACCCCCTTATCATTGCAATCTCTGCTTGCCCAAGTTAAGGCCCCCTCCTCCTTACAAACAGCCCTCCTTGATGGTAGCTTCCCATAAAGGTATTAACCCTGCAGCGGATCCGGTTCTGCATCTCATCCTTTTCTCCCGTTGCAACGCATGGGCAATTTTCCTAGTATTTCTTGAATAAGTAGTTTGACCATTGTTTGACCACAGTTTGACCATATTTTACCAAAATTCAAAAAAACTGAAATAATTATTTAGTAACACTCATATTCTTGAATAATTATTTAGTAACACTAATACTTCTTGAATAAGTAGTTTGACCATAGTTTGACCAGATTTAACAAAAATTCAAAAAAAACTGAAATTTGAGCATAACTTTTTTCCTTTTAGAATTTGGGGATTCTAAAAATATGCAAACAGGCCGTAGGAGGTCAAAATTGGGAGCGGATTTTCGTTCTGAACATTTTGATATATTATATGTTTTTCCCGACATCGTATGCAAAAGTTATAGCCGTTTTACATTTTCCCTACATTTTTTGCAAAACATGTCCAAATTTAAGTTTTTAAATTTTCCTAACTAGTAGATGTAGTAATATAACTACCTCTCGAAGGATTTTATTTTTTGAAGTTTTTATCATTTTCTTTTGATTTTTTCGAAACGAAAAAGGCGATCAGGGGGGGTGGTGGTGGTAGAGTTTGAAAATGGGACCTTTAGTCCCGGTTTGAGGCACAAACCGGGACTAAAGGGCATTGCACACTTTAGTCCCGGTTTGTGTCTCAAACTGGGACTAAAGGTCTAATCTTTAGTCCCGGTTTGAGACACAAACCGGGACTAAAGGGCATCGCACCCTTTAGTCTCGGTTCGTGCCTCAAACCGGGACTAAAGGGCTCAGGTGAACCGGGACTAATGCCTTAGCCGCACGAACCGGGACTAATGCTCACATTAGTCCCGGTTCGTGACTGAATCGGGACTAATGGGCAGACCCGGCCTGGACTTTTGCCCCCTTTTCTACTAGTGTATACCATGCTCCATTAAAAGAAACTATGTTAAAACTGCTTTATGTGATCTTGGAGCCGGTGTTAGTGTTATGCCTTTTTCTTTATATTGCATACTTGAATTGAATAAGTTGACACCTACTAAAATTTATTTGCAAATGACTGATAAATCAACTTCTATACCCATCGGTATTTGTGAGGATGTGCCTGTTGTGGTTGCAAACGTTACTATCTTAACGAACTTTATTATTCTTGATATTCTCGAGGACGACAGTATGTCAATTATCCTTGGTAGACCCTTTTTGAATACTATAGGGTCTGTTATTGATTGCAACAAAGGCAATGTCATTTTTTATGTTAATGGCAATGAGCATATGGTACACTTTCTAAAGAAACAACCTCAAGTTCATAGTATCAAATCAATTGGAAAATATTCAACTATTTCTATTGGAGGTTTTGAATTCCCTCTTCCTAGTGTCAAAAAGAAATATGATATTATTATTGTTGGGGAAATGCATATCCCCAATGAGGTAACCTAGTGTTATTCGAAAGTTCTCCGGTTTCATGTCATTCGGAAGAAGTTTGTTAATAAGACTTGATCAACCTTGCTAATGGATTCCTTTTGATGAGCATGAGATGGATGAATTTAGAAAGCACAACTCTCTGTACCCATCTTTTACTTTCTGTTATTTACATTAAATAAAGCAAAAAATAGTCCTGAAAATAAAAAAATGTCCCAAAAATAAAAGTTCTCCAAATGCCCTGAAAATTTAGTATGATTTTTTATAGAATATTTTAGAGTTTCTGGTGCAAATAATACACCAAGGGGCCTCACAAGTTGGCCACAAGGATGGAGGGCGTGCCCCCTGACCTTGTGGGCCCCATGTGCCCCCTCCACTTATTCCAGCACCCATCCACTCCTTCTTTCTCCAGAAAAGAATCATCCTGTAGCTCAAACTTGCGTTCTTGCTCATTTTGCAGCCATTTTCGATCTCCTTGCTCAAAGCTCCATTCACAAAACTCCTTTGGGGGATTGTTCTTCGGTATGTGACTTCTCCAATGGGCCAATTAGTTTTTGTTCTAGTGCTTTACTTATTGAATTTTTTTTGCTGCTTTAGTGACCTTGCTCTTGAGCTTGCATGTCAAATTTATATGGTCCAAAGTAGTTTTGATGCATGATATAGCATCTAGGCACTTGTAGGAGTAGTTACTATCAATCTTGTTGAGTTTGGTTCACTTTTATTTTGAGTCACTGAAAATTTCAGAAATTTTTAGAGGAAGAAAATGTTGAGGAGATTGTTGAGATGTTCCTCGAGCCGTGGCTCGAAGGAAAAAGAAAATGAGAAGGAAAAGCCCAAGTATAATCTTCCTCAGGCCACGGACATTCACGCATATTGGGAGGGGACATGCACGATCCCCACCTCCTAAGCTAGAGCCATCACCTGATCCATATCAGGAGTTTATTTATCAGTGGGAGCCACAGGAGCTCGCTAACTAGTGGAACCCCCAGGATCCTCCTCAGTACACCAGAGAGGGATACTTTGATCCATGGGCATAGACCAATTTAGGCTAAAAGCCTAAGCTTGGGGGAGTACGTATTTCTCACCGACATTATATTCATGTTCACACACTCATTTCAGTTGTCGGTGTTCATACTCTTTCATTTTATTATCCATGTTAGTTTATTTCTTTTTTCCGCTTTCTTCTTGTGTGTTTGAAAAACCTTAAGGAAAACCAAAAAAATTAGTTGTGGTTAGTTTACTTTCTATGCATGCTTAGTAGTAATGTTAAAAGAAAACCCAAAAAGATATCTCGGTCTTCTTTTGCTTGTTGGGAGATTTCCCGTGTAAATAGTTTTTCTCGTTCTTGTTTTACTTCCTTCAGAAAAACAAAAACTTCAAAATTATTTCAGTGTGTTTCTTTGAAATTATTTTCTTTTCTTTGGGTTCGAGAGGAGAAGACCACGATGAAAATGTTGAGTGTCTCTCACATGCATGTTTGTTGATATAACAAAGAGCCCATATTACCTTGTCTTCTCCTTTGAAAAATGTTTGCATATTCCAGCTTAGTCCAATGCACATGCACTATTATTATTTATCCACACCGTTCGGTCATGCAAGTGAAAGGCAATAATGACGATATATGATGAAATGATTGAGATGAGGAAAAGCTGGTATGAACTCGACCTATCTAGTTTATGTAAATATGATGAGTCCATCGTTCCTAATTCAGGCTATTATGAATGAAACATGTTTGCAATGACAATTAGAGATTATAGTTATTCATGCCATGCTTAATTAGTTAGAAGTTTATAATGGCTTACCTTGCGTGCCAACATGGAAATTAAAATGGTTGTGATGTAGTATGATAGGATGGTATCCTCCTTTGAAGGATTTGAGTGTCTTGACTTGGCACATTTTCACACATGTAGTTGAAACAAAATCAACATAGCCTCTATGATATTTATGCTCATGGTGATTTATATCCTACTCATGCTTGCATTCAATGTTGGTTAATCTCAATGCATGTTTATGACTGTTGTCACTCTCTAGTTGGTCCCTTCCTAGTCTCTTTCTAGCCTTCACTTGTACTAACCGGGAATACTGCTTGTGCATCCACTTGCATAAACCCCAAAGTTGTTCCATATGAGTCCACCATACCTTCCTATATGCAGTATCTACCTGCCATTCCAAGTAAATTTGCATGTGCCAAACTCTAAACCTTTAAATAATAATTTATTTTGTATGCTTGAATAGCTCATGTACCAACTAGAGCTGTCAATATCTTCCATGCTAGGTGGGTTATTCTCACGATGAGTGGACTCCGCTCATCATTCACGAGAAAATGGCTGGTAACCGGGATGCCCAGTCCCATGCACAAAGCAAATCAAATAAAAATAATTGCAAACAAAACTCCCCCAGGACTGTTGTTAGTTGGACGGTACCTGTTGTTTTGGACCAGCCGTGGAGTGTGCTTGTTAGTAGTGGGGGAGTATAAACTTTACCAATATGTTTGGGAACCACCTATAATGTATGTAGCATGGAAGATACCGATATCTCTTAGTTGTTATGACAATGAAAGCATACCGCTCAAAATATTATTCCTATCTATTTCAAAACTCGAGCTCTGGCACTTATGCAAATCCCTGCTTCCCTCTGCGAAGGGCCTATCTATTTACTTTTATTGCTGAGTCATCATCCTCTTATAAAAAGCAACAGTTTGAGAGCACCACTGTCATTTGTATGCACTGTTATTAATTAATATTAAGTATGAATGTGATTGGATCTCTTTTACGATGAATTACAATGTCTAGTCAGTCCTTGATCTTCAGGGGTGCTCTGCATTTATGTTTTGCAGTCTTGGAAAGGGTCTGCAAGATACCATCTTGTTATATTATATCATGATTGTTTTGAGAAAAGTGTTGTCATCCGAGATTTATAATTATTGCTTGCTAGTTGATTATGCCATTGATATGAGTAAATATGAGACCTAAATGTTATTGTGAATATGGTTAGTTCACAATCTTTGCTGAAAACTTAAATGTTGGCTTTACGTATTTGCAACAACAAGATCAAACAGAGTTTGTAAAAAAATTTCTTTATCACTTTTAGTTTGTCAACTGAATTGCTTGAGGACAAGCAAAGGTTTAATCTTGGGGGAGTTGATACGTCTCCATCGTATCTACTTTGCCGAACTCTTTTGCCCTTGTTTTGGACTCTAATTTGCATGATTTGAATGGAACTAACCCGGACTGACGCTGTTTTCAGCAGAATTGCCATGGTGTTATTTTTATGCAGAATAAAAAGTTCTCGGAATGACCTGAAACTTCATGGTGATAAATTTTCGAATTAATAAAAAATATTGGAGAAAGAATCAGCACCAGGGAGCCCATGCCCTCTGACCTTGTGGGCCCCCTGGACCTCCACCGACCTCAACTCCAACTCCATATATTCACTTTCGGGGAGAAAATATCAGAGAGAAGGATTCATCATGTTTTACGATACGGAGCCGCCGCCAAGCCCTGTTCTTCCTCGGGAGGGCAAATCTGGAGTCCGTTTTGGGCTCCGGAGAGGGGAAATCGTCGCCATCATCATCACCAACCTTCCTCCATCACCAATTTCATGATGCTCACCGCCGTGTGTGAGTAATTCCATCATAGGCTTGCTCGATGGTGATGGGTTGGATGAGATTTACCATGTAATTGAGTTAGTTTTGTTAGGGTTTGATCCTTAGTATCCACTATGTTCTGAGATTGATCTTGCTATGACTTTGCTATGCTTAATGCTTGTCACCAGGGCCCGAGTGCCATCATTTCAGATCTGAACCTATTATGTTTTCATGAATATATTTGTGTTCTTGATCCAATCTTACAGGTTATAGTCACCTAGTACATGTTATGATCTGGCAACCCCGGAGTGACAATAGTCGGGACACTTCTCGGTGATGACCGTAGTTTGAGGAGTTCATGTATTTACTAAGTGCTAATGCTTGGTCCAGTACTCTACTAAAAGGAGGCCTTAATATCCTTTAGTTTCCAATAGGACCCCGCTGCCATGGGAGGGTAGGACAAAAGATGTCATGCAAGTTATTTTCCATAAGCACGTATGACTATATTTGGAATACATGCGTACATTATATTGATGAATTGGAGCTAGTTCTGTTTCACCCTATGTTATAACCGTTGCATGTTGAATGCCATCCGACATAATTGATCCATTGCCTACGAGCTCGTTTCATATTGATCTTTGCTTGGTTACTTTTCCATTGCCACTGTTATGATTGCTACATAACCGCTGCTGTTACTTTTGCCATCGTTACCACTACTTCCATAATACTTTGCTACTAAATACTTTGCTGCATATATTAAGTCTTTCAGGTGTACTTGAATTGACAACTCAGCTGCTAATACTCAAGAATATTCTTTGGCTCCCCTTGTGTCGAATCAATAAATTTGGGTTGAATACTCTACCCTCAAAAACGGTTGCGATCCCCTATACTTGTGGGTTATCAAGAATATAGTAATAGCGAATTTTTTCCTCGTGAGCAAATAGGGTGGCTATATCATTCAATTTAGTAAGATGTGCCACTACAGTTTCAGATTCGTAACCATAGAAAGGATCAGATTCAGCCAAAGTAATTAACTTAGGATCGACAGAGAATTCATAATCCTTATCAGCAACAAAGTTAGGTGAGTAGCAAACTTAGGATCATATTGCATTCTAGCATTCAAAGTCTTTTCTTTCAACTTAGCTAATAGTTTCTTAAGATCATATCTATTACTACAAGCAAGAAAGTCTCTAGCAGCTTCCTCATCCATAATAAAACCCTCAGGTACAATAGGCAATTCATATCTAGGGGGAGAATCATAATCTTGAGTTTCAATAATATCATCAGTTTCAGTAATTTCATTCTCTCTAACCCTAGCAAGTTGTTCATCAAGAAATTCACCGAGTGGCACAATATTATCAAGCAGAGAAGTAGTTTCATCATAAGCATCATGCATAGCATAAGTGGCATCATCAATAACATGCGATATATAAGAATCAATAGCAGGTGTAGGTGTTGCAAGTTTACTTAAAATAGAAGGTGAATCAAGTGCAGAGCTAGATGGCAGTTCCTTACTTCCCCTCGTAGTTGAGGGAAAAATCTTGGTTCTTTGATCTTTCAAATTCCTCATGGTGATCAGTAGATATAAATCCCAAGTGACTCAGAGAATAGAGCTATGCTCCCCGGCAACGGCGCCAGAAAAAGGTCTTGATAACCCACAAGTATAGGGGATCGCAATAGTTTTTGAGGGTAGAGTATTCAACCCAAATTTATTGATTCGACATAAGGGGAGCAATGTTGGGGATATCGCTTATCGGGAACTTATTGGTCGACCTATGATAAGGGGTAAGTCGGCCAGTTTATTGGCATATCGGCCGATTTATCGCCATATCGGCTGATTTATCGGCTGGTTTATCTTATCGGTCAGACCACGGTAAGCGATAAATCGATCGATTTATCGGAATATCGGAAGATATCTTGAACAGTGAAGGGGAGCCAAAGAATATTCTCAAGTATTAGCAGTTCAGTTGTCAATTCAACCACACCTGACAGACTTAATATCTGCAGTAAAGTATTTGGTAGCAAAATAGTATGGAAGTAACGGTAACAGTGGCAAAAGTAACAGTAGCAGTTTTGTAACTATCGTAACAGTGGCAATGGAAAACTAACTTAGCAAAGATCAATATGAAACGAGCTCGAAGGCAATGGATCAATGATGGATAATTATGTCGGATGGCATTCATCATGCAATAGTTATAACATAGGGTGACACAGAACTAGCTCCAGTTCATCAATATAATGTAGGCATATATTCCAAATATAGTCATACGTGTTTATGGAAAAGAACTTGCATGACATCTTTTGTCCTACCCTCCCATGGCAGCGGTGTCCTATTGGAAACTAAAGGATATTAAGGCCTCCTTTTAATACAGTACTGGACCAAGCATTATCACTTAGTGAATACATGAACTCCTCAAACTACTGTCATCACCGGGAAGTGTCCCGACTATTGTCACTCCGGGGTTGCCGAATCATAAAACGTACTAGGTGACTATAACTTGCAAGATTGGATCAAGAACACAAATATATTCATGAAAACATAATAGGTTCAGATCTGAAATCATGGCACTCAGGCCCTGGTGACAAGCATTAAGCATAGCAAAGTCATAGCAACATCAATCTCAGAACATAGTGGATACTAGGGATCAAACCCTAACAAACCTAACTCGATTACATGGTAAATATCATCCAACCCATCACCGTCTAGCAAGCCTACGATGGAACTACTCACACACGGCGGTGAGAATCATGAAATTGGTGATGGAGGAAGGTTGGTGATGATGATGGCGACGATTTCCCCTCTCCGGAGCCCAAAACGGACTCCAGATCTACCCTCCCGAGGAAGAACGGGGGTGACAGCGGCTCCATATCGTAAAACGCGATGGATCCTTCTCTCTAATTTGTTCCTCCCCGAGCGTGAATATATGGAGTTGGAGTTGAGGTTGGTGGAGCCTTGTGGGACCCACAAGACAGGAGGACGCACCCTAGGGGGCACACCCTCCACCCTTGTGGACAGGTGGTGGGTCCCCTCTAGTCGATTCTTTCGCCAATATTTTTTATTTATTCTAAAAATAATCTCCGTGAAGTTTCAGGTCATTCCGAGAACTTTTATTTCTGCACAAAAATAACACCATGGCAATTCTGCTGAAAGCACCGTCAGTCCAGGTTAGTTTCATTCAAATCATGCAAATTAGAGTCCAAAACAAGGGCAAAAGAGTTTGGAAAAGTAGATGCCATGGAGACGTATCACAGGGTTAGATTGACAATAAATGCACTTGATGGAGAGAGAAAAGTGATTTTCTAGTGGGCCCACGAGAACTAGCTCCAATTAGCACCACATGGCTGGCGGGATAGAGAGAGAAAAGTGATTTTTCAGTGGGCCCAATGAGAACTATCTCCAATTAGCACCTCTTAGGTGGGATAGTTTTTTTGGTGGGTTAGGCGCAACTTGCTCCAATTTAACCCTCGTGTTTGGATACTTTAGGGCTATTTGGGCCCCAACTAGCTCAAACTAACTCTAACCCATGGATCCAAACAGGGTCAAAGTTAGTCTCGGAAAAAGCATTAAGCCCTATATACATGGATAAACGGAGTACATGATACTAGAAAACGCTCACCATTAGTAGTAGTTCATTGGTTGGTTTCGATTTTTGATTCAGTTGTTGTGCTACTACCATCCAATACTCATCTATGGTTGCTTCTAGAATAAAAAAAGGAGGTAGTACTTACTGTAGGAAAGGTGAAGTGATGGTTGCTTCGCCGGAGCAACTTATTACTCTAGGAATATTGGAGTACCAGCGGATTCAACAAAGAGAGAAATGATGATTTCTTTGTCCAAGCAATTTACTGTGGTGAAGGTGGGGCTCTGTGATTTTACTGCTCACTAGTCATTATTACTGCACCGCAATGACCAGGGTGAATCTTCCCTACAGTTGTGCACTCAATACTGTTGCATGGCAGGTGGAGCCGGATGAAGGATGTCCCACATGTCGGCGAAACGAAGTTGAATTGTTTCTGGCATTGCTATCAATCTTTCAGGATTTGTTTATATGTACGCATAATTTTCCTGCATAATGAAATTGTATTGTGATGCTGTGAAGGTTTCAACTTTGGTTCCCACAGAAAAAAGGTTTCAACTTAGGATTCATGTGTCCTCTTGCCTCAAGATTGTCTTGTTACAACATTCCATCAAATACAAATGAAACTACCATGGCTGCTAATGCATCTCAATGGTTTGCAGATCAGCGCCAGTATTCACATCACAACTGAAGATAAAGTTGTGAGAAGTTGTCCAAATAAAGGAAAATATATAATTGATCGATGTTGTTCGTAGGCATGGCTCCATTTCCTGGGCACTGTGTTCATTGGTTGGCAGCTAGTTTCACGCAGCTCTGTAGCCAAAAAAGAGGTGTATGGAGGACATCACAATCTGATCATTTTTTGTAGTTCCACTAAAATCAAGATGATCATCCCTGTTTACAAAGATATTCAGTCAGTCTGATTACAATAATAGTGGAACTAGATGATGAAACATAACACACACAAATAGAAGTCGGTCACCTCTGCGATCTCTCATTAGGACTAACTACTTGTTGGCGAAGATTAAGCGTGGAGTTGGAGAGGAGGATAGCAAAACCAATCTCCCTTTCTGCAGTCCCGCAGAAATGTAAAATCATTGCCCGTGTGACATTTTGGTGGAACTACACAAAACACTCTTAAGGAAAAAGTGATTTGTGCAGTTCACCAAAAGGTCGCAATAGCAATGAGGTGAAATGGATAGCCCTGTTTACAAAAAGAGGTAGAAAGGAAACAATTACTGCCCAATAACAGGAGTTGAAGACACATACGCCGATAAAAGGAAGCATATTCCATGTAATAAGGGGAAGATAGCAGCATGGTGGTTTATCAAACACGGTTTGAGGACGAGATTGCAAGATGGAAAGTACGCCGGCCAAGATACGTTTTAAGCAAACAACTAAAGAAGATCCACATGCAAGATTTTCCACATGCAGCAACATGGGAAGATGGGTAGTGGAGCAAGGCCGGAGGAAGCTATACCTGAGGGTCGTCGGGATGTAACTAGGAGGGTGCCGGCGGCCGGGATCTGCCCATACTACAGCAACGAGCAAATGGCGAAGGCCCTACCATGCCGGAGCTTGGTCAGAGAGAACAGTGGGTATCACAGATCGGGACGTGCTGCCTCAACACCGTCGAATGGAGAAACGATGCACATCGTCCCTTTCTGTCGGCGAATGGGATGCGGCCGGATCAATGACCAACAGTGAGAGAGAGAAAGGCCACCACCGCCTTGTGTGAGATAGTGTGACGAGAGACAAACCCCGGCAGGCAGGCTCCATTGTATATAGTGGAGCAGATTGATACCTCTCCAATGTATCTATAATTTTTGATGTATTCATGCCATGTTTATAATATTTTTACATGATTTTGGTATGATTTGGGTAGAACTAACCTGGACTGACGTTGTTTTTAGCAGAACTACAATGGTGTTGTTTTTGTGCAGAAATAAAAGTCTCGGAATGCGCTGAAAATCAACGGAGATTTTTTTTGGAGAATATAAAAAATACTGGAACGAAGATTTACCGGAGGGGAGTCTCGTGGGCCCCACGAGGGTGGAGGGCACGCTCCTTGCCTCATGGATTCTCCGTGGGCCCCTCCTGACTTGTTCTCGATGCCAACCTCTCCTATAAATCCCCAAACCTCTAGAACATAACCTAGATCGGGAGTTCCGCTGCCGCAAGCTTCTGTAGCCACCAAAAACCAATCGGGACCCTGTTCCGGCACCCTGCCGGAGGGGGGTCCATCACCGGTGGCCATCTTCATCACCACGGCACTCTCCATGACAAGGAGGGAGTAGTTCACCCTCGGGGCTGAGGGTATGTACCAGTAACTATGTGTTTGATCTCTCTCTCTCTCTCTCTCTCGTGTTCTTGATATGGCATGATCTTGATGTATCGCGAGCTTTGCTATTATAGTTGGATCTTATGATGCTTCTCCCCCTCTATCATCTTGTAATGGATCGAGTTTTCCCTTTGAAGTTATCTTATCGGATTGAGTCTTTAAGTATTTGAGAACACTTGATGTATGTCTTGCATGTGCTTAACTGTGGTGACAATGGGATATTCACGTGATCCACTAGATGTATGTTTTGGTGATCAACTTGCGAGTTCTATGACCTTGTGAACTTATGCATAGGGGTTGGCACACGTTTTCGTCTTGACTCTCCGGTAGAAACTTTGTGGCACTCTTTGAAGTTCTTTGTGTTGGTTGAATAGATGAATCTGAGATTGTGTGATGCATATCATATAATCATACCCGTGGATACTTGAGTTGACATTGGAGTATCTAGGTGACATTAGGGTTTTGGTTGATTTGTGTCTTAAGGTGTTATTTTACTACGAATTCTAGGGCTGTTTGTGACACTTATAGGAATAGCCCAATGGATTGATCGGAAAGAATAACTTTGAGGTGGTTTCGTACCCTACAATAATCTCTTCGTTTGTTCTTTGCTATTAGTGACTTTGGAGTGACTCTTTGTTGCATGTTGATGGATTTTTATATGATCCAATTATGTTATTATTGTTGGGAGAACTCGCACTAGTGAAAGTATGAACCCTAGGCCTTGTTTCAACGCATTGCAATACCATTTGTGCTCACTTTTATCATTAGTTACATTGCTGTTTTTATAATTTCAGATTATAAAAACCTATATCTACCATCCATATTGCGCTTGTATCACCATCTCTTCGCCGAACTAGTGCACCTATACAGTTGACCATTGTATTGGGTGTGTTGGGGACACAAGAGACTCTTTGTTATTTGGTTGCAGGGTAGTTTGAGAGAGACAATCTTCATCCTACGCCTCCCACGGATTGATAAACCTTAGGTCATTCACTTGAGGGAAATTTGCTACTGTCCTACAAACCTCTGCACTTGGAGGCCCAACAACGTCTACAAGAAGAAGGTTGTGTAGTAAACATCAAGCTCTTTTCTGGCGCCATTCCCGGGGAGGTTAGTCCTTGAAGGTATATCCTTAGATCTTGCAATCGAATCTTTTAGTTTCTTGTTTTAGCACTAGTTTAGTTTATAAAAGAAAACTACTAAAATGGAATTGAGGGTGCCTTGTACGCTTCATCTTTTTAATATCTTTCATGGAAATGATGGAAAGGAAAATTGTGCTCAAGTGTTAGAAGAATAATGCATTAAAATGTTTGGCACTAAATATTTGAATGATGAGCATGATTGCAATGTTGTTAGTACGAATTCTTTGAATATCCATGATGCTAATGATATGCAAAGCCACAAGCTTGGGGATGCTATGTTTGATGAAGATGATATTTTTAGTCCCCCAAGTTTTGATGAGCAAATTTACTATGATGAAAGAATGCCTCCTATCTATGATGATTATTGTGATGACACATATGCTATAGAGAATAATGATAACAATGAAACTTGTCATCTTGATTTCAATTTTCAATCCCATGGTAGTTATTTTGTTGAATTTGCTCCCACTATTCCAAATGAGAAGAATTTTGCTTATGTGGAGAGTAGTAAATTTTCTATGCTTATGAATCATGAAAAGAATGCTTCGTGTGATGGTTATATTGTTGAATTCATTAATTATGCTACTGAAAATTATTATGAGGGAGGAATATATGCTTGTAGGAGTTGCAATAATATCAAGTTTCCTCTCTAGATGTTGAAAATCTTGAAGTGTTGCTTGCTTTACCTTCCTATGCAAGTTGATTCTTGTTCCCATAAATTGTTTGCTCACAAAATCCCTATGAATATGAAGTGGGTTAGACTTGAATGTGCATTTCATATTCTTCATGATGCTCCCATTATGTTTCAACTCTTATCTTCTATGTGAGCATCATTGAAATCATCATGCCTAGCTTGAAGGCATTAAAGAGAAGCGCTTGTTGGGAGAAAACCCAATATTTATACCTACTATTTTTTCATGTTAACATGATTATGCTACTGTATTAATCATGTTTTATAGATTTTGTTTGAATAAAGTGGCAAGTAAGACCTTTGGGAGGGCTTACGGTGATAGTTCATTTGATCTTGCTGAAAAACAGAAACTTTTGTGCTGAGGTAAACAATTCTCATTTTTAGCAGAAGAGTGATAAAATACTGATTCTTTTTGCATAAGATTAATAAACAAATTTCCTAGGACTTCCTAATTTCTCAGGATTTTTGGAGTTACATAAGTATTCGAGAGTTACAAATTACTAGATACTGTTCTATTTTTGATAGATTCTGTTTTCGATGCATAGTTTGCTTGTTTTCTAGTTTCTATGGCTTATATTGCTTAATATAAATCATAGAAATGATATGGTACAGTAGGAATCATGTGAGAAAAATTATGAATCTTGTCTTGAAAGTACCTAAGTGGTGATTTGCTTTCTTATACTAACGGAGCTTACGAGTTCTCTGTTAAGTTTTGTGTTGTGAAGTTTTCAAGTTTTGGGTAAAGATTCGATGGACTAGGGAATAAGGAGTGGAAATAGCCTAATCTTGGGGATGCCCAAGGAACCCCAAGGTAATATTCAAGGACAACCAAGTGCCTAAGCTTGGGGATGCCCCGGATGGCACCCCCTCTTTCGTCTTCGTTCATCGGTAACCTTACTTGGAGCTATATTTTTATTCACCACATGATATGTATTTTGCTTGGAGCGTCATTTTATTTTATTAGGATTTGCTTTCTGTTATTTAGAGTAATGTTTTGCATATTTTACTTCAATAAAAAGGTCAAGTATAGCCTTTACCATGCTTATTTTGCAAGTCCATATGTGGCTGTTTTAAAACATAAAGTTTGCTATTATGTTTTGAATATTTTTGAATAGTCAGAACATGATAAAATCTTGACATTTTTACACGATGAGTAACAACAAATATCTGCAGTGTGGTAATTTTTCATAATTTTTGGAGTTAGGGAAGTATGATTCTTCTTGCATTCTTTACAGACCGTTCTGTTTAGACAGATTGCTGTTATGTTTGCATTGTTTGCATATGTTTGCTTGTTTAATGATTCTATTTAAGGATAGGAGTATTAAATATGCAGAGGCATTTAATATGCAATGTCAAATTATAATTTTAGTGATTTTCTAAAGTAGATAATGATAAGGTTTTGCGTTGATTTATACTAACTTATCTCACGAGTTCTTGTTGAGTTTTGTGTGGATGATGTTTTTAAGATTTAGGGAAACCACGATATGAATGGAATTAAGGAGACACAAAAGCTCAATCTTGGGGATGCACAAGGCATCCCTAGTCAATATTTCTAGAAGTCTCAAGCATCTAAGCTTGGGGATGCCCCGGTTGGCATCCCACCTTTCTTCTTCAACAACTATCGGTCAGTTTTGGTTGAGCCTAAGTTTTTGCTTCTTCAGATGATATGTGATATGTCTATAGTTTCAATATCATTTTATTTTGTTTTGCTTGCTATTTGAATAAAGTACTTAAGATCAGAAATTTTATTTATGAGAAGGAGTCTTCACATAGTTACATAATTATTCAACTACTCATTGATCTTCACTTATATCTTTTGGAGTAGTTTGTCATTTGCTCTAGTGCTTCACTTATATCTTTTTAGAGCATGGTGGTAGTTTTATTTTGAGGAAATTGTTGAACTCTCATGCTTCACTTATATTATTTTGAGAGTATCTAAACAACATGGTAATTTGCTTAGGTTATGAATTTAGTCCTAATATGATGGGCATCCAAGAGGGATATAATAAAAACTTTCATAATAAGTGCATCGAATACTATGATTGTTTTGAGATATAAAGATGGTGATATTAGATTCATGCTAGTTATTAGTTGTGAATTTGAGAAATACTTGTGTTAAAGTTTGTGATTCCCGTAGCATGCACGTATGGTGAACCGTTATGTGATGAAGTCGGAGCATGATTTTTTTATTGTCTTCCTTATGAGTGGCAGTCGGGGACAAGCGATGGTCTTTTCCTACCAATCTATCCCCATGGGAGCATGCGTGTAGTACTTTGTTTTGATGACTAATAGATTTTTGCAATATGTATATGAGTTCTTTATGACTAATGTTGAGTCCATGGATTATATGCACTCTCACCCTTCCACCATTGCTAACCTCTCTTGTGCCGCGCAACTTTCATTGGTACCATAACACCCACCATTACCTTTCTCAAAAAAGCCGCCATACCTACCTATTATGGCATTTCCATGGCCATTCCGAGATATATTGCCATGCAACTTTCCACCGTTCCGTTTACTATGACATGCTCCACCATTGTAATATTGCTTTGCATGATCATGTAGTTGACATCGTATTTGGGGCAAATCCACCATTCATAATTCTTTCATACATGTCACTCTTGATTCATTGCACAAGCCGGTACACCGCCGGAGAAATTCACATAGTCATATTTTGTTCTAAGTATCGAGTTGTAATTCTTGAGTTGTAAGTAAATAAAAGTGTGATGATGATCATTATTAGAGCATTGTCCCAATGAGGAAAATGATGATGGAGACTATGATTCCCCCACAAGTTGGGATGAGACTCCGGACGAAAAAACAGAAAAAAAAAGGCCATAAAAAGAGAGAAAAGGCCCGAATAGAAAAATAAAAAAATAAAAGAGAGAAAGAGAGAAAAGGGGCAATGCTACTATCCTTTTATCACATTTGTGCTTCAAAGTAGCACCATGATCTTCATGATAGAGAGTCTCCTATGTTGTCACTTTCATATACTAGTGGGAATTTTTCATTGTAGAACTTTGGCTTGTATCTTCCAATGATGGGCTTCCTCAAAGTGCCCTAGGTCTTCGTGAGCAAGCAAGTTGGATGCACACCCACTTAGTTTCTTTTTGAGCTTTCATACACTTATAGCTCTAGTGCATCTGTTGCATGGCAATCCCTACTCACTCACATTGATATCTGTTGATGGACATCTCCATAGCCCGTTGATACGCCTAGTTGATGTGAGACTATCTCCTTCTTTTTGTCTTCTCCACAACCGCCGTCTATTCCACCTATAGTGCTATGTCCATGGCTCACGCTCATGTATTGCATGAAAGTTGAAAAGGTTTGAGAACATCAAAAGTATGAAACAATTTCTTGGCTTGTCATCGGGGTTGTGCATGATTTGAATATTTTGTGTGATGAAGATGGAGCATAGCTAGACTATATGATTTTGTAGGGATAGCTTTCTTTGGCCATGTTATTTTGAGAATACATGATTGCTTTGTTCGTATGCTTGAAGTATTACTGTTTTTGTCAATATTAAACTTTTGTTTTGAATCTTATGGATCTGAATATTCTTGCCACAATAGAGAAGATTACATTGATGAATATGCTAGGTGGCCTTCCACATCAAAAATTCTGTTTTTATCATTTACCTACTCGAGGACGAGCAGGAATTAAGCTTGGGGATGCTTGATACGTCTCCAACGTATCTATAATTTTTTATGTATTCATGCCATGTTTATAATATTTTTACATGATTTTGGTATGATTTGGGTAGAACTAACCCGGACTGACGCTGCTTTCAGCAGAACTACCATGTTGTTCTTTTTGTGCAGAAATAAAAATTCTCGTAATGCGCTGAAAATCAACGGAGATTTTTTCTGGAAAATATAAAAAATACTAGAACAAAGAGTTACCGGAGGGGAGTGATACATCTCCAATGTATCTATAATTTTGTATTATTCCATGCTATTAAATTATCTATTTTGGATGTTTAATGGGCTTTATTATACACTTTTATGTTATTTTTGGGACTAACCGACTAACCAAAGGCCCAGTGCAAATTGTTGTTTTTTTGCCTATTTTAGTGTTTCGCAGAAAAGGAATATCAAACGGAATGAAACCATCGGGAGAGTGATTTTTGGAACAAACGCAATCCAGGAGACTTGGAGTGGACGTCAAGGAAGCATCAAGGAGGCCACGAGGCAGGGAGGCGCGCCCCCCACCCTCGTGGGCCCCTCGTGGCTCCCCTGACCGACTTCTTTCGCCTATATATACTCATATACCCCGAAAACATCCGAGAGCACCATGAAACCCTATTTCCACCGCCGCAACCTTCTGTACCCAAGAGATCCCATCTTGGGGCCTTTTCCGGAGCTCCGCCGGAGGGGGAATCGATCACGGAGGGCTTCTACATCAACACCATAGCCTCTCCGATGATGTGTGAGTAGTTTAGTACAGACCTTCGGGTCCATAGTTATTAGCTAGATGGCTTCTTCTCTCTCTTTGGATCTCAATACAAAGTTCTCCTTGATCTTCCTGGAGATCTATTTGATGTAATTCTTTTTGCGGTGTGTTTGTTGGGATCTGATGAATTGTGGGTTTATGATCAAGATTGTCTATGAACAATATTTGGTTCTTCTCTGAATTCTTTTATGTATGATTTGTTATCTTTGCAAGTATCTTCGAATTATCAGTTTGGTTTGGCCTACTAGATTGTTCTTCCTTGCAATGGGAGAAGTGCTTAGCTTTGGGTTCAATCTTGCAGTGTCCTTTCCCAGTTACAGCAGGGGCAGCAATGCACATATTGTATTGTTGCCATTGAGGATAAAAATATGGGGTTTATATCATATTGCTTGAGTTTATCCCTCTACATCATGTCATCTTGCCTAATGCGTTACTCTGTTCTTATGAACTTAATACTCTAGATCCATGCTGGATAGCGGTCGATGTGTGGAGTAATAGTAGTAGATGCAGAATCGTTTCGGTCTACTTGTCACGGACGTGATGCCTATATACATGATCATGCCTAGATATTCTCATAATTATGCACTTTTCTATCAATTTCTCGACAGTAATTGGTTCACCCACCGTAATACTTATGCTATTTTGAGAGAAGCCACCAGTGAAACCTATGGCCCCCGGGTCTATTTTCCATCATATAAGTTTCCAATCTATTTTACTTTGCAATCTTTACTATCTATCTATATCATAAAAATACCAAAAATATCTATCTTATTATCTCTATCAGATTTCACTTTTACAAGTGGTCTGATACGTCTCCGTCATATCTACTTTTCCAAACACTTTTGCCCTTGTTTTGGACTCTAACTTGCATGATTTGAATGGAACTAACCCGGACTGACGCTGTTTTCAGCAGAATTACCATGGTGTTATTTATGTGCAGAAACAAACATTCTCGGAATGACCTGAAACTTCACGGAGCAACTTTTTGGAAAATATAAAAAATACCTGTAAAAGATGGAGGCCAGGGGGCCCACCACCTGTCCACGAGGGTGGGGGCGCGCCTGCCCCCCTAGGGCGCACCCCCCTACCTCGTGGGCCCCTTGGTGCCTCTCCGACTCCAACTCCATATATTGTGTTTCGGGGAGAAAAAATCAGAGAGAAGATTTCATCGCGTTTTACGATACGGAGCCGCCGCCAAGCCCTAAAACCTCTCGGGAGGGCTGATATGGAGTCCGTTCGGGGCTCCGGAGAGGGGAATCCGTCGCCATCGTCATCATCAACCATCCTCCATCACCAATTTCATGATGCTCACCGCCGTGCGTGAGTAATTCCATCATAGGCTTGCTGGACGGTGATGGGTTGGACGGGATCTATCATGTAATCGAGTTAGTTTTGTTAGGGTTTGATCCCTAGTATCCACTATGTTCTGAGATTGATGTTGCTATGACTTTGCTATGCTTAATTCTTGTCACTAGGGCCCGAGTACCATGATTTCAGATCTGAACCTATTATGTTTTCATCAATAAATGAGAGTTCTTGATCATATCTTTCAAGTCTATAGTCACCTATTATGTGTTATGATCCGTTAACCCTGAAGTGACAATAATCGGGATACTTACCGGTGATGACCGTAGTTTGAGGAGTTCATGTATTCACTATGTGTTAATTAATGCTTTGTTCTGGTTCTCTATTAAAAGGAGGCATTAATATCCCTTAGTTTCCGTAAGGACCCCGCTGCCATGAGAGGGTAGGACAAAGGATGCCATGCAAGTTCTTTTCCATAAGCACGTATGACTATGTTCGGAATACATGCCTACATTATATCAATGAACTGGAGCTAGTTCTGTGTCACCCTAGGTTATGACTGTTACATGATGAACCGCATCCAGCATAATTCTCCATCACTGATCCATTGCCTACGAGCTTTCCATATATTGTTCTTCGCTTATTTACTTTCCCGTTGCTATTGCTATCATCACTACAAAATACCAAAAACATTACTTTTACTACTGTTACATTTTGTTACCATTACCACTACTATCATATTACTTTCCCACTAAATACTTTGCTGCAGATACTAAGTTTCCAGGTGTGGTTGAATTGACAACTCAACTGCTAATACTTGAGAGTATTCTTTGGCTCCCCTTGTGTCGTATCAATAAATTTGGGTTGAATAGTTTACACTCGAAAACTATTGCGATCCACTATACTTGTGGGTTATCATGGACATCTTGAGTATCTAGTACTTGGAGTATTAGAAGTATCTCATCACTTTAAACTAATATTGTTGGGATTTTAATTACTTTAATTGGGATTGAGTTGGAGGAACCTTCTCAATGTTGTTTCAACTACCATGATAGTTAAATAAAATCTATTCCTTTGTTGTAGGGGAAAATTGGCTTTTCGCAAAAACTATAACCATAGAGCTTTCCACCAACCAAATATGCATGTAGTGATAGCATTATTCTGTTCTTGCTCTACTGTGTTACTTTGCTAGCATATTCCATGTGCTGACCCGTTTTCGGGCTGCAACGTATTATGTTGCAGACTTTTCAGACGAGGAGTAAGGTTCGTTAGGTCGTTGCCATGCAGCTCAGCTGTGCCATTGGAGTTGATGGACTCACTTTATCTTCCATGCCTTCCGCTGTTATCGTGTTAGATGGCCTTAAGCCATATTTATTGTAATAAGTTCTCTTTTGAGACATTAGATGTAATAAGTGTGTGATTGCTACTCTATTATAAATCCTCGAGTACTGTGTGTGTCAGCATTACCGATCTAGGGATGACACTGAAGCACAGAGACTTGACCGTTTGAGGTCGGGTCACTACAAGATGGTATCAGAGCACATGCTGAGTGTAGGACACGACCACTAAGCTAAAGCCCTAGATCACTATTCTCTTCTCATTTCTGACTCCACTCCATTTTCTACTCTTTAGGATGGCGGACGCAAGGAACAAGTTTGCACAACTAGATGAAGAAGCACCTTTTGGACGACACTTGAAGGAAGTCACTAGGTACCTGAACATTGGAATATCAAGCTTCACCGGGACTTACAACGCCACCTTACCAGAAGAGGAGCGATGGATGATTCAAGTTCAAGTTCCCGGAAGGACATTCACGCCGGTCACTAAGCCCATAGAGTTTTCCTTCGATGCACCAACCTGGAGTCTAGGAAAGAGTATGGCAGCTCACATCACCATGGGACGCATTGGAGAAGTTTATCATAAGGAGCTTAAGGATACTATCTATTAGATTTGTGGGCGCCGAGATGAGCAATGGGAGATGATCAGCACCAGGAAGGATAGATCAATTGCAACTTTCATCCAGGAGTTAAACAAACACATTCGTCGCTAGGAGAACCAGATGTGCGCAGGAATGATAGACCTGAAGAAGGCAATGACTAGGATCACGGAACTAGAGGAAGAACTTAAGGCTACTCGTGAAGATTATGAGGAGGAAATCGTCGTACTAGTGGAGAAGAATGACGATCTGGAAAGGAAGCTAGGAGTATTCCTGGGAGACCCCGCACCAGGAGGAGAAGACGAAGAACCCAAGGAGATTCGCCCAGAGGACTACATTAACATCGACGACATCGACTCGGACCCAGACAATAGCGATGATGAATATGAAGACAAAGCTGGAGCAGACATCATGGAGTCTTCAACCGAAGAATATTTTTAGTAGACCACCACATTAGTAGTAGTATTCCACCATGTAAATAGTATAGTCTGAGCACTTTTGTAACGATAGTTAGATCGATTGTATGCCCTTGCTTGATTGATTGAGTGAAATGTTTGTGTTTGTCTCATGTGCATATGGGTAGTGTTTTCTCATTAGACCTCATTCTATTCTAATCTCTCCCCTCTAAACCCATCAAATGCCTCCAAGATGTGACCTCGGATTTACCTTCCCACCGGAGTTCACTCAGTTGATCCAGCAGCAGAATATCCTGATGCAGTTGTTAGTTCAGAACCAAGGCAACAACAATACCAACAACAATCCACCGCCACCGCCACCAGTTGATAACTTAGCCCGTTTTCTAAGGTTGCAGACGCCGGTGTTTTCCAGTAGCACCGAGCCCATATTAGCAGATGACTGGCTCCACAGGATTGGAAGGGAGTTAACCACTGCAGGATGTACCGATGCTGAGAAGGTGTGTTTTGCCGCACATCAGTTGGATGGACCAGCAACCTCATGGTGGGAGAATTACACTGTCACCTACCCTATAGTCACTGTTACATGGGATCAATTTCAGCAAGCTTTCCATACAGACCATGTCTCAACTAGAGCTATGAGTATGAAGAAGCGTGAGTTTCGCAACTTACGCCAGGGGAACCGTACTGTGGCTCAGTACACGGATGAGTTTAGCAAGTTATCTCGTTATGCCCCTGATGATGTGGCCACAGATGCCGCGAAGCAGGAGAAGTTTATGGAAGGGTTGAATGATGAGATGAGCATGCAGTTGATGGTGGCAACATTCAACAACTACCAGGAGTTGGTAGATAAGGCTCTTATGATTGAAGGGAAGCAGCAGCAAATTGAGAGCCGTAAGAGGAAGTATGGACAAGGAAGGTATAATTCAGGAGCTCAACAGAAGCCTCGCCTAACCCCGAACTCAGGAGGACTTGTTCATAACCATGGAGGCCACACCCACAATGGAGGAAGTAACCATAATCATACAGGCCCAAGGAATGGGAATGGCAATGGATCAAGCAACAATCAGAACCGTTACAATCTAGCCACACCCGCGAAGAGAGACCTAAGCCACGTTACTTGTTCCAAGTGCGGGAAGACTGGACACTATGCCATGGAGTGCCCTGAAGCGAAGAATGGAAACGGCAATGGGAGCGCTGGAAAGAAGCCCAATCCATTCAACAAAGGACAAGTGAACCACGTCAATGTGGAGGAGGTTGAAGAGCAGCCAGACGCGGTTATTAGTAAGTTTTTGGTTAAGTCTTTTACCGCCCTTGTTCTTTTTGATACTGGTGCATCGCATTCATACATATCAAGGGAATTCATGGATAAGTTTAAACTACCAACCCAAACCCTTAGGACCCATATGTTAGTGAGTTCACCTGGAGCAGAGTATATGGCTAGTCAATGGTGCGACCACATACCGTTAACCATTGGTAGCCATGTTTTTCTGTCTGACCTAATAATCTTGGAGTCACAAGGATTGGATGTGATATTAGGCATGGACTGGATGTCAAAGTATGGAGGAAGCATTGACTGTGTTTGTAAGTCAATTTTTCTCACCACCCTTGAGGGAAAAAGGATCAAGTATGTATCTAGGCATGCGCCAAGGAGTAGCCAATTAAATACCCTCACGGGAGTTGTTCAATAGGAAGTGCCTGTAGTGAAGGATTACCCGGATGTTTTTCCAGAGGAGTTACCAGGCATGCCACCGGATCAAGACATCGAGTTTTTGATAGAGCTATTGCCAGGCACCGGGCCTATATCGAAGCGACCATATCGGATGCCCGCAAATGATCTGGAGGAGATTAAGAAACAGATCAAGGAGTTATTGGAGAAAGGTTACATTCGACGGAGCTCATCACCATGGGGAGCCCCAGTGCTTTTGGTCGAGAAGAAGGATAAGTCTCTAAGAACGGTTGTTGATTATCGTGCGTTAAATGAGGTGACGATCAAGAACAAATACCCACTGCCGATGATCAATGATTTGTTCGACTAACTGCAAGGAGCTAAGGTGTTTTCAAAGATCAACCTGCGATCTGGATATCACCAGCTGAAGATATGTGAGAAGGACATACCAAAGACAACATTCACCACATAGTACGGGTTGTATGAATATACGGTCATGTCGTTTGGACTGACTAATGCCCCTGCCTACTTCATGAGCATGATGAACAAAGGGTTCATGGAATATTAGGATAAATTCGTTGTGGTGTTCATTGATGATATAATGGTATACTCAAAGAACGAGGAGGAGCACGAACAACATTTGCGCTTAGTTCTCGAGAAACTCAGGGAACATTAGTTGTATGACAAGTTTAGCAAATGCGAGTTTTGGCTGAAGGAAGTTGGATTCCTTGAACATGTTATATCAGGAGAAGGTGTAGCAGTAGATCCTACCAAGGTTCAGTCAGTCACTGAATGGTTGGCACCCACTTCAGTTAGCGAGATCCACAGTTTTCTTGGACTCGCAGGATACTATCGAAGATTCATTGAGAATTTTTCCAAAATTGCGAAGCCAATGACGGAGTTATCGAAGAAGGATACCAAATTCAAATGGAACGGAAGAATGTGAAGCAAGTTTTTAGGAGTTAAAGAAACATTTGACTACAACCCCAGTGCTGATTCTACCGGATATACGTAAGGAGTTTCAAGTGTCACTACAAAAAAAAGACACATTCGTGACATTTTGGGCTGAACGAATTTTTTTTCTGTCATACATATGACACTTCTATGACGATAATTGTGACAAAACCTGATATCATCATAGATGTGGTGGGATCCTACTTCTATGACAAAAAATCATGACAGAAATGGGCTTTTCGTCCTGGACGGGCCGGAGACGTAGCTGCATGACATTCTTTGGGCCATCCATGACGGAAAAAACCGTGGTAGAACCGAGGGGGAGGAAAATTTTGGGGAGTTCCCGGTTATGGTGGGAGGTCGGGGGCCGAGCGATGCACGTTTCTCTCGTACACGTACGCGCGTGTGTGCGAGGCGTTGGCTCTAACTAAACCCGAGCGAGGAGTTGGGCTCTAACTGAACCCGAGCGATTGCGCTGCAGGCTACGCGTTACTGAACCCGAGCGATCGATCGATGGCTGTTAACTGAACACGATCGAGCGATTCCTTCGCTATTGCTGCTAACTGAAGCCAATCGATGCTGCCTCTGGGATGAACAGTGAGCATTGCGGGGGGGGGGAGGGTTGGATGAACAGTGAGCGGTGGCGTTGCCTCTGGATGAACAGGACCCCGTGGAGTGGTGGAGGGCTGGATGAATAGTAGACGGTGGAGGGGTGCCCGTGGAGGGGTGGTTGAACAGGACCCCGTGGTGTGGAGGGCTGGATGAACAGTAGACAGTGGAGGGGTGCCCGTGGAGGGGTGGTTGAACAGTAGCCGGTGGAGTAGCGCACGGTGGAGGCTGGATGAACATGAGCCCGTGGTGGCTGGAGGAGGTCGACAGTGGAGATGAACGGTATCCTGTGGAGTCCCGTTTTGCAGTACGCCACACCCCTCCCGATGAACAGGACCCCCGTTTCGACTGTAGCGCTCCAACACAAGTCCGTTTCGTCCGTTTTGCGGTACGCCACACCCCTCCCGATCAACAGGACCCCCGTTTCGACTGTAGGAGGTCTGTTTCGTCCGTTTTGCGGTACGCCACACCCCTCCCGATAAACAGGACCCCCGTTTCGACTGTAGGAGGTCCGTTTCCTTTGTTTTGTGGTACGCCAGACCCCTCCCGATCAATAGGACCCCATTCAGAACGTAGGAGGTCTGTTTCCTCCGTTGTGTGGTACGCCAGGCCTCGTTTCCATCGCCTGTTCTGTCCAAGCCCTCCCGATGAACACGACCACGCATTCTGTTCCGACCCAGCCGGTTGGCTCCCACGCGTTCCGTTGCCTCCCGATGAACACAATGCATTCCGTTGCCTCCCCATGAACACGACGCATTCCGTTGCCTCCCCATGAACACGACAACGACGCTGTTTCTCTATTCCAACCCAGCCATGTACACGAGCCCTGGCCGTACGTATGCGCGAGTAGGCGTTCGAGACCCCACCCGTATGTACACATACGTGGCCGTATTTTCTTTCTTGCACCCTGTCCGCTGTACGTACGTGTAAATGCTATGTGCGCGCCTCTACTACAACACGTACGCACCTCTACTACGACACGTGCGCGCCTCTACATCCACCAGTATATATGTACGTACACGTTCGCGACCAGAATGACAATGCTACGTACGCTTCGACCAGTGGGTCCCGACTGTCAGGCACTTCCTTGCGTGCGAAGATTTAGCTTGTGGGTCCCAGCAGTCAGGGGGGCGAATCGTTTTTTTTGCCTGGATGCACTTCCTTGCGTGCGAAGATGTAGCTGGTGGGTCCCAGCAGTTAGGGGGGCGAATCATTTTTTTTGCCCGGACGCACTTCCTTGCGTGCGAAGATGTAGCTGGTGGGTCCCAGCAGTCAGGGGAAACATTTTTTCGCGAAATACGGTGGGCCGTCCGGTGGGTCCCCGCTGTCACCTGGAGGAATCATTATTTTGCGCATAATAAGGAAGCACTTCCTTGCTACGGCCGTGGACCCAGCTGTCAGCCTCTCCACGTACAGTCCACGTCCGATGGAAGTCGTTCCTTGACCACATTGACCACGCCGCACCGAGAGCACCACGGCGGTGGACGACGGCGAGGACTAGGAAGGGGACGACTCAGAGCCGGGGAAGACGCAGCAGTGGATGCCCACGCGAAGAGGAGTACGAGGGTTCACTGGTTCGGCTGCGGTGTGAGAATGCTGTCGCCGCAGAATAACAGGGGGTATGGGTGAGTAGTGGGATGGCCTGGCCAGCGGTGGGAGTAGTAGGGGCGGTGAGGCCTCCGCGGCATCATAGCCGGCCACGAGAGGCAGGAGCACGCGGCACGACCGGCGCTGGTTTGGGCGGTTGGAGCAAGAAGACCAGAGGTTGAAGAAACACTATGGCTGTTGGATGAACATCGTATGGTAACAGGAGCTAGAATCATTCATATTGACTAAGTTGACAAAGCCCTCCGTCCCCGTCAACTTGGTAGGCCCACAAGTTAGCCTCCCACTATGCTGGGTTCTAGCTGGCAGGGGGAATATTCATTTTTTGTGCGTAATAAGGAGGCACTTCCTTGCGTGCGAAGATAGCTGGTGGGTCCGACATGTCAGCGGGGGGCACGTTATTTTCATGAAATACAGAGGCCCTTTCGGTGGGTCTAGATGTCAGGTGGAGGAATCATTATTTTGCGCGTAATAAGGAGGCATTTCCTTGTGTGCAGCCGTGGACCCAGCTGTCAGCCTCTCCACGCACAGTCTACTTTCGATGGTGTCGTTAGTTGACCACGTTGACCACGCCGCACCGAGCGCATCCATGGTGGTGGATGATGGCGAGGCCCTGGACAGCAACGAGCCAGAGATGGGAAGACGCGGGAGTAGAGTCGCAGACGGAGAGGTGTACCAGGGTTAACTGGTTCTAGTGCGGTGTGGTTCGGCAGTCGGTGGAAAAGAACAGGAGGTGTGGAGGGGTGGAGGGATGGCCTGGCCAACGGTGGAGTAGCGCTTCATAGCGAAGCATGCTAAGCAGAGCTGCTAGCAGCAGGAGGCGGGAGGTGGTCCCGGCAGTGCTGGAGGAAGAAGACGAGAGATTGAAGATGGATGCCGGTCGTTGGAGGTAAATCCAACGGCTAACATGTCAGAATCATTTGTTGACTAAATTGACAACGACTTGTGTTGGCTTCGATCTATTGGCCCACATGTCAGCCTCCAAAAATGTGGCACGTATTCAACCCATTTTTTTCAGAATTTACAGTCTTTTTTTGTGCGGTAGAATTTACAGTCAATTTGATCTTTTTTTTGAATTACAGCCATTTGCTGGGCTAGGTGAACAAATAATGTAGCGTCCATGCGGCCCATTTATTTTATTTTCTAAAAAATCACAGGCCATTTGCACTTTCTCGAAATACACGATTTTGCTGGGCTGATTCTAATTATAATGTTGAATTGGGCCAGCAATGTTATCAAAAACTAAAAAGGGGCTGAGCATTTTGTTATAAATATATTTAAATAATAAGTGATATTATTACATTCTTTCTTAAATCTTACCAAGCTTTTGTACACAATCACTAGGATTTTCGTGCCAAAACAATCCAGGACTTTGTTTGTTAAGAAATTATTTTTATAAGTTAATAAGATGTGGGATATTGTTTTCTTACATATGTAAGTATCTGTTAAATATATCATGACAATAAAAATAATATATAATAACATATAAAATAATTTAAATATATATAATATAGTTAGAAGGGAAACATAAGTTGGACCTGGTGTTCCTATTCTTATATAGAAAAAATAGAACAGACCTCTATGTTTTCTTCAAAAAAATACATAAATTGGGCTGCCAAAAATAAAACCTCGGATGGGAGGTCCATAGGCCGGTCGATACATGACGGCCCTAAGAAAATACAAACATGCCTAGACCTCCCATCCGAGGTCGTGGCCTGCGCATGTTAAAAATGAAAGCCTAGACCGGGCAGCCCAAAACCACGTCCAACACTTGCCAAAACTTCGTCCCTCGTTTTCTCTGTGTTTCGCACACTCGACATTGTGTGGGCATTTTGACTGTGCATCATATGAAGATGTGCTATGCATGAACGTTGATCAGCATGATGTTAACTGGCTGGTAGTTCCATTTTTGACCATGAATAAAACTTCCAACATGATGTTAACCTTGTTTGAAAAGGCCGTGTTAATATAAATGCTCTGCCTCTGAAAGTTGCAGTTTCTTATCTGAAACTGAACTTGCAGTTTCTTATCTGAAATTGAAACTTGCAGTTTCTTCTCTGAGAATCACATTGTCTGCACTTTTATACTCCTATGAAACTACATTTTTTTAAGTGCTAAAAATAGATCTCTAGAATTCATAAAATACTTCATATGCTCAATACTGCAAATCTGAAATTCAAAAGACATTCATATCTGAAAGTACTCTCAAAATACACAACAGGAAACACAATTCACACCCTGCAAATACTGACAACCCTAATCTCCTCTTGACAATTCACAACCTGCCCGACTATTGGGCTGGGGGGTAGCCCCCTCCTATTCCTCGGCGGCAGATAGCCGCCCCGTGAGACAATGTGAACGGCGAGGGAGACGATGGCGGGGAAGCATCGTCGGGCCAACTGTTTTTCTCCTCTTGCAGTGGGGTTCGGTCGACGAAGACTCCACCGGCTCGCTCTGGCAGGACACCCTCACAAACGGCACACTGTAGATGCTCAATCCTTCAATCTCTGGTGGATGCTCCATCTGGGATCGATACTCCCACCACCGCTCCCTCACGATCGGATTTTGTGAATCTGTTTGCTCCATGGCCCAGAGGAGCAGCTCTATGTACTCCGGCGCGACTCCCTCCGGGAGTATCGCCGCCTTTTCGCTTTGTTGGAGATATTTGGCCATGGATGTCGCTGTCGCCGCTAGTTGGTTCTTGTTGTCAAACCAAGACTGTATCTCCAACATCCTAGCTAGCTTCACAGGGTCGCCGTCTGCGATCCTCACGTATCGGTTGTACTCCTCCATCGATCTACTTCTCCAGAACACCTTCACTCGTCGGCGGTGGTTTTTGAATGGTAGAGGAGAGGAGCAGTGCTGGTTTTGGATTAGAATAGGAGAGGAGCGACGCTGGTTTTGGACTGGACCAGGAGAGGAGGGGCGGTGGTTTTGAAATGGAAGAGGAGAGGAGCGGCGCTGCATTTAGATTGGAACAGGAGAGGAGCGGCGATGCTTTAAGAGGAGAAGAGTGGAAGAGCGGCGCTGGTCTTGGAAGTATTTTTTGTTGTTTTGCGTATTTTGGGTCAAAGTTTGACCACGTACTGTATTTGACAAGCAAAATGTGAATGCATGTCACCAAAAATTGTATCGTTTGGTTCGTATCTGAATGTACTTTCAAATTATATTATTTTTGCAACGTATAACATATATTTTATGTGCGAAAATCATGGTCAGTTATGACCCAGAATAAAAGGGAGAGTAGTTAATGTGGGGTCGCTTTCTTAATTTAAGGGTAAATTGATTTTGATTTTGATCCAGTCATAGCGTGCGGGCCCTCTTGTCCAATCCTAAATCCCTGCCGCATGCTCCTCTCTCTCTCTTCTCCATTGCAAAACCACCTCCTCTCCTCTCCATCATCTCCATTCCAAAACCACCGTCTCGCCTCTCCCTCTTGTGATCTTCTCCATTACAAAACCACCACCTCTCCTCTCCATCATCTCCATTCCAAAACCACCGTCTCTCCTCTCCCTCTTCTGATCTTCTCCATTGCACGTGGCCCGGAGGCGCAGTTGTCGTCATTTTGATCTGAAGCGCTGGATTATAACATATAACACGAAAAAATGCCACATGACAAGAAATCATAACCTCACTGTCCAAAGGAGGCAACATGAATCCCGACGGACAAACTAGACGAGGAACAAAGCTCAAATTAATGATAAACTCATAGAAAACGGGTCCGTCAATAGATGTCCTAATTAACATAGTCGGCTTGACCTAGATGGCAGCCGAGTAGTCACTGTTCGTGCATGTGCCCCCAATGACTAGCCCAACTCAGTTGTCGCTGTTTAACCCTCGCAGTGATCCGAAGCACATGACACCTAATTTTGCGAGATGACAAGTGAGGGAGTCCGGGATTAGGGGTCTCCGGATAGCCGTATTATATCCTTTGGCCGGACTGTTGGACTATGAAGATACAAGATTGAAGACTTCGTCTCGTGTTCGGATGGGACTCTACTTGCGTGGAAGGCAAGCTATGCAGTATGAATATGGATATCTCCTCCTTTGTAACCGACCTTGTGTAACCCTAGCCCCCTCCGGTGTCTATATAAACCGGAGGGTTTTAGTCCGTAGGACACAATAACATACAATCATACCATAGGCTAGCTTCTAGGGTTTAGCCTCTCTGATCTCGTGGTAGATCTACTCTTGTACTACCCATATCATCAATATTAATCAAGCAGGACGTAGGGTTTTACCTCCATCAAGAGGGCCCGAACCTGGGTAAAACATCGTGTCCCCTGCCTCCTGTTACCATCCGCCTTAGACGCACAGTTTGGGACCCCCTACCCGAGATCCGTCGGTTTTGACACCGACATTGGTGCTTTCATTGAGAGTTCCTCTGTGTCGTCGCTGTTAGGCTTGATGGCTCCTTCTACCATCGATAGCGATGCAGTCCAGGGTGAGACTTTTCTCCCTAGACAGATTTTTGTATTCGGCGGCTTCGCACTGTGGGCCAACTCGCTTGGCCATCTGGAGCAGATCGAAAGTTACGCCCCTGGCCGCCAGGTTACGTTTGGAAGCTTAAACTACACGGCCGATATCTGCGGAGACTTGATCTTCGACGGATTCGAGCCTCTGCCTTGTGCGTCGCGCGGTCACGATGAGTACGATTTAGCCCTACCATCAGACAATGTTCAGAAGATCGCATCGGCAGCCACTCCGACCCTCAATTCGGAGCCAGTTGCACCGTCCATGGACAGGTGGATGGACCCTGCCATGGAGGCCTTACCCTCAGCGGCGATCGAGCCGAATATCGACCTTACCCTTCACGAGATCCGTGTTGCCAAACTGCCGGATCCTTCCCGGCCACGGACTCCGAACTGCCTGCGCCCGTGCCTATCAAACCCGACTGGGCGCCAATCATGGAGTTCACCTCCGCGAATATCTTGCAGCACTCGCCCTTCGGCGACGTACTGAATTGATTAAAATATCTCTCCTTGTCAGGAGAGTCCTGGCCGAACTATGTCCGGCAGGATTGGGATGTGGATGACGAAGAAATTCGCCGCCCACCCACCACCCACTTAGTAGCCACTGTCGATGACTTAACCGACATGCTCGACTTCGACTCCGAAGACATCGACGGTATGGACGACGATGCAGGAGGCGAACAGGAACCACTGCCCACAGGGCACTGGACACCCACTTCATCACATGACGTATACATGGTGGACACACCAAAAGAAGACGACGACGAGGAACGGAAGGACGCAACAGAGGGTTGTCCCCTCGAGAAGCAGTCAAAGCAGCGGCGTAAGCGCCGCCCCAAATCCCGCCTCGGCAGAAACAGCGATCATATAGACCCAGTGACGATGTCCTGGACTAGGGGGTACTCACCACGTCGTCTCCCCGATCTGTTAGATTGGGCCGAGGACCCCCATGGACGTATACTCATGGGCCAGTTCGGACAACTGCCGCATACATGGAAGATTCCATAAGACTTGGTGATCAAGACAAGGATTCCTCCCCACCGGCGTATTCGGCTAGGACTCTTGTTATCCTAGGCCTCTGGTGCATTATATAAACCGAGGCCAGGCTAGTCGATAGATCATATACAACAATCATACCATAGGCTAGCTTCTAGGATTTTAGCCTCTATGATCTCGTGGTAGATCAACTCTTGTAATACTCATATCATCAATATCAATCAAGCAGGACGTAGGGTATTACCTCCATCAAGAGGGCCCGAACCTGGGTAAACATCGTGTCCCCTGCCTCCTGTTACCATCGATCCTAGACGCACAGTTCGGGACCCCCTACTCGAAATCCGCCGGTTTTGACATCGACATTGGTGCTTTCATTGAGAGTTCTGCTGTGTGATCTTCGTCGCTGGCTTGACTGGTCACCTTGGCTCGACCGAGGACCGTGCTCCATTTTCGATTGTCATGTTCGTACAGGGCCCTTCTTCAACATCAACTCCAATCTCTATCATCATCATAGAGGAGTCATCCATGGAGCTCGAGGGCTCAACGTCAACATTGCCCTCGGGCGGCCGGGCTGTTTTTATGGCCAGCGAACTTGTATTTGCCGTCGCCACCTCCTCGAGCGTTGGTTTGACGATTTGCTTCAGTGGAATAGTGTGGAGTTACGTCTACAACAGCCATGCAAAATTTCATCGAGTTCCGATGGAGGAATCTCCCGCAATCTACGATATACCGGAGCCCTGTCAAATCTGGACAGGAATCTGGACGAGTTTAGGGCGTGGTCTCCAAAGCCCAGCTCAGAGGTCCTTTGGAAGATCCAACCGTTCATCTACTGCGGAATTCCCATATCTACCACCCCTCCAAATTTCAGCTCGATCCGACAGTTCAAACTCCGGGAACTTTCCTATGAGTGGACCAATTTTCGGATCCGTTTTTTGTGCGAATACGAATCCGACCCGAATTCATGTTTTCTTTATGAACGTGATATTGGACAACCTTTTTAGAGGAAATCTCTTCTAGGGTATTGTGCATTGTTTTTAAACACGTGCCCGTAAATTTTAAAGCCTCCCCTGAGGTGATTTTCATCATCATGCTGGTGTCAAACCAGTCCGGCAATATTGCTCCAAGGTTGCCGACCTGCGCTAGACACGTCGTCACTTTGTTGAGCCGAGCTCAACTTCTTTGGACCATCATCTCGGGAAGCCGAACAAGAGTCCGGCATCGCGAAGGATAAATCATCACCAACATCGCCGCCCCACGGATTACATGGAGCGGGCATACAGGCATCGCCGCATGGTCACTTCATCAAGCCGGCATCGACCACCTCACGACCTGCATCGGCAGGGCCGCACTATTGCTTCTTCAAGCTGGTATCCATCACGCCGACCTACTTCGACATCTCGGCTAGACCGGGGGCTTCGCCATCTCTTCATCAACCTATACTCAGGAGACTTCGGCATCACTACCGGACCAGCTCTGTCACGTTAGCTGGACCGAGGGCTTTGCCTCGGCGAGCCAACCTTTGCCACCATCGTTGTGCCGTCGCTTTATCGCCCATCAGGCAATGGGTGTGCGGATCGAGTCCCAATTTCGGGAATCACCTTTCTTCGGATTGCGACAATAAATAAACCAGGTGCTATTAATCCTAGTATTTTTTGCTTGTTTGGGTTCATTTTTCCCAAGGAATTATTACTCTGGTTTGTCCATCGTATGTGCGCAGGCCTATCAAATGGTGGTCGCATTAACGACCATCGCATGGTGGTTCGGTCAGTTTCCATACATAGTCCGGCGAACGCCGTATCCGGAACTCGGACCAACCTGTGAATTCAGGCCTTGCCACGCCTTTACCGCATCGCGCTGACGCCCTGCATCGACATTGACTTCGGCGCCAGGCCATATTTCTTTTATTACTCACTTTGCATAAATTATTTATTATGCAATGATTTTTTTCTTTTATTATTATTACTATTATCTCCGGTTTGCACTATTTTTGTGCACAGGAAAATGATCCAGCCGGACTATATCCTTTGGCGTCAGCTCGGCTGGACCGGGCGCTTCGTCAACACTTCATTACCCCATGCCGGGGACTTCGGCATCACTCTACCGGCCTGCATTGCACGTGATATGTCACCACTTCGGAGTGCCGAGCACTTTGTTCCGCCACCTCGGGACCGGCTTGGGGGATGGAACCTTGTCCCGCATCAAGCTCGGACCGCGTCGTCAATACCAAACACATTAACCAGCTAAGTTGCCTTCATGCTCCAAGTTTTAAATTTTTAACTTGTGTTCAGTTCGACCAAGCATTATACATTTTTGGAAAAAAAGTTGCTTGTAAAAAATTTCCTTGTCGAATCTTTGTTTGTGACGCACAAATTCAAATACCCAGTTCACTAGGGGGCTTCCTTCATGAAGCCTTTCCTCTTGCATATGATTATACTTGTACGACTTCGTTCCTTGTTCGTGTATTACGCCACAATATGCACCATATTGACTTAAGTAATTTGCAAGCTGGGTTTCCTGCCTCCTGTGCTTACCCCTACGTTCCCGATTTTTCGGCTAGGGAGTACAGGGAGCACCTCTGTGATTGTCATGACCGGGTCCTCCGAGCTCTGACCTCAGACTAGGTGAAGCCGAAAGGTAGCGCTCTTATTGTTTTCAATCATGGTCGGCACAAAACGGAACTCATGAGCACAAAAAATCTATTGCACAAGTCTCATAGTAATAATGAGCACCGAAGAAAGGTATCGGTGGGGGTACAATTTTCTTCGAAGATGCTTCTTACACTTCGTCTGTAATATAGCATAAGTTCCCTGAGCGCGGTTTGTCTGTTACAGCCTTATGGCCCGGTTACCTGGTTATCGGAAACACTGTCGATATTCTCGACAGGTGGAGTACATAACACTTTTCGGTCCTTGACCGAAGAGGGAGAAGCCGACGGTCGGTTAAGACGCGTTTAAAGTTCGGGTGAACAAAGATATGATATTAGTACTTCGGTACATACAATCATTATACATAAAATTCTTTTACCCAAGTCACTTGGGGGCTCTTAAAGTTATATGAGCCGTTTTATAATAAGTGTTCTTCTTCTTAGTTGTTGCAAAGTTTTTATTACTATTATTATTCATCACTCCTTTTTTCGACACGAGTGTGTGGTCACTAGCCAGGGAGCCTAATTTCTCTCTCAAAGCCGCTAGAGTTTAGTTTGCTAAACTGGCCTAATGAGAAGTACTCCGCCTTCGGGATAGGAGGTTGAAGCCGTAGGCTGGCCTGCTTGAAGTCTTGAGATAGGATGTGACATGTTAAAGCACGACAGAAGCACTCCTTTTTTCTAAGACCAATTTTTGGATTGGCACCGAACACTTGATCTTGTTCGTACGTCAAGTTTTTACTGACGTTTTTTGGTTTTCCAAGCTTATGACAATTTTAAACTATTTGTGTGTTTTCAGCACAAGTATCGCAGTGCAACGCCGGACACCTTTAGGGATTCGGCAAAAACATTCTCGGATATTGCTATATATGCATCGGTTTTGAATTGTGTCTTCGGTCAATATTTGGGTTGCCCGGCTCTTGTGTTTGCCTCCTACGTTCTGCTTTGTTCGGCTAGGTGTGCAAAGGGAGAACCACTACGAGTGTGCTTCCAGCTCGCATGGTCAAGCACCTCAGTGGAGAAAGCCGAAAACTGACTGTCACAATAGGCGTAAACTGGTCAGCGATCCGATGACTATGTTAAAATGACGGGCCGTTCATAACATTGGCCGAAGTGTTTACGGCTTGACCTCGGATATCACCGAATAGTAACTGGGGGCTCATAGCTAGCTTCCCTAGTTTAAAGCTCCTATGACTAAGTGAAGGTTTTAAAGCCCACATATCTGATTGCCTCGTTTCCGCTAACACAACTGCCTTCGGGCACCGAGACGTCGGCTAAGGGTTGCTTTGTTATTGCGAAAACACCCTACGTAGTATCTACCAAGGGGTAGAAGCCGACGATGGGCCACTTTCAAGTGATAAACGGTCACAATGGAGTCAAAATAATGATGTAAAGTACTTGGATACATAGAATCATTACACATAATCTGTGATTTTACTCTGGATATCGATCCTTAATTCGGCCACCCGTGCCCACATTAAGGCCCGGGGGCTACTGGGCTTTGCGCTCATTATTTACAAATATTAAAGGGGCACATCGATCCCCGGATCTGGTGTTGCCACCCGACCAGTGTCTCGAGGGCTACTGCATAGCCTGTCCAATGTAGAAAATTTTATGTGCAATATAGTTTCCAAGGATATTTTCATCCTCAGGTTGGTAGGCCGCACCCAATCCGAGTTTCGAGGACTGAGCACACTGCTTTTAGTGTCCTGAAGTATTCTGCCGAGCTAGGACTTGATCCTCAGACCGATTTTGCAAATCAACCTGAGTCTCAGCGGCTACTGGGATCAGCGGTCTTACGTCATCCTTCAGGTGCATCTCGGGTTTTAGACCGATACACACCTTGAGGGCTACTGGCTATATATCTCAGCAGAGAATAAATTGCACCAATAAAAAATATTGACAAAAAATCGTCCCATAGTCGGGGTGGTGCACCACCTCGGAAGCAGTCCGGCATAAAGCTCGGGCGCTAGTGGCTGGCTCCATAGAGGGCATTTTCGGCATTAAGCTCGGCTAAACTCCTTCAACTTTTTTGGACCAAGTTTTCTATGACATCTTGGATATAGTTCGGCGTTGGAGCTTGAACACAGTCCGGCATTGGAGCTCGGATACATTTCGGCGTTGGAGCTCGGAAGCAGTCCGGCATTGGTGCTCGTCTGCAAAAGATACCTGAAATGCAGTTCGGCGTTAGAGCTCGGACGCAAGAGGACACTGCCTCCCGGGGACAACTTCAAACCCGAGGTGTGGCATAAAAATAACAAGGCATTGATAAAGGCCAGAAATTTAAAGGGGCTCCTCAGATACCCGACGTGTAAACTTGCCGAATGCATTTCGGTGATCCTCAAGATCGAAGATGAGAAGATTTGTTGAACCAGTTTTCAAGACCGACAACCGAAGATGAAGAACAGTTCGGAAGAATCGAGGAGCGTCCCTAACTTGAAGACCGGTTCAGGGGGCTACTGACGGTGTCCTGGACTAGGGGTACTCACCATGTCGTCTCCCGATCTGTTAGATTGGGCCGAGGACCCCCATGGCCGTATACTCATGGGCCACTTCGGACAACTGCCGCATACATGGAAGATTCCACAAGACTTGGTGATCAAGACAAGGATTCCTCCCCACCGGCGTATTCGGCTAGGACTCTTGTTATCCTAGGCCTCTGGTGCATTATATAAACCGAGGCCAGGCTAGTCGATAGATCATATACAACAATCATACCATAGGCTAGCTTCTAGGGTTTTAGCCTCTACAATCTCGTGGTATATCAACTCTTGTAATACTCATATCATCAATATCAATCAAGCAGCACGTAGGGTATTACCTCCATCAAGAGGGCCCGAACCTGGGTAAACATCGTGTCCCCTGCCTCCTGTTACCATCGATCCTAGACGCACAGTTCGGGACCCCCTACCCGAGATCTGCCGGTTTTGACACCGACACCAAGCCTTAGAGCAGGGTGAACAATCGCCGGACCACGGCAACACGGAGAATCAAACCGAACAACCCGACTCTGTCAAAGATAATAGTCCAGACGACATCACACCGGAAGGACACCCGGAGCAACAGAATGCTCGTCAAAGGCTTGTTGCCACCGCGAGGAGTCTAAAAAAGCAGAAGCAAAGGCTCAAGGCTGCGCAAGACCCACTCAGAATCAGATGGAGTAAAGTACTCAACACAGCAGCGAAGTACGGGGGTGATCGCCCCACCAAGAGCTACCCGAAGTGGAAGTTTCTACCTGAATTCGATGAGGAGGCCTTAGATCCCCCGCAACCAAAAATTAAAATGGCCATATGGCCGGATAGACGATCTCACGGCCAACATAGAGCGGCAAACAACGCCGCACATAAGCCAATACGCGATCCACGCGAGGGCTCGCATCAAAAGGACGGCGCAACCAGATCCATCTATGGACCACGCAAGCGCGCTCCGGCATACAATGCAACACAACAAACATCCGAACATCACGGTACACCCAGATACAAGGGTGCCGCACACCCCCTATCTTTCACCGACGAGGTGCTGGACCATGAATTTCCAGAGGGATTCAATCCCGTAAACTTAGAGGCATACGACGGAACAACAGACCCTGGGGTCTGGATTGAGGACTATATCCTCCATATCCATATGGCTCGAGGAGATGATCTCGATGCCATCAAGTAATTACCCCTCAAGCTCAAAGGGCCAGCTCGGCACTAGCTCAAAAGCCTCCCCGAAAGCTCCGTTGGAAGCTGGGAAGAGCTCGAAGACGCTTTTCGGGAAAAATTTCAAGGGACTTATGTCCGACCTCCGGATGCGGACGATTTAAGTCATATAACTCAACAGCCCGGAGAGTCAGCCCGAAAGCTTTGGAATAGGTTTCTTACTAAAAAGAACCAAATAGTTGACTGTCCGGACATCAAAGCCTTGGCAGCTTTTAAACACAGCGTCCGAGACGAATGGCTTGCCAGACACCTCGGCCAAGAAAAGCCGAGAACAATGGCAGCATTAACAATCCTCATGACCCGCTTTTGCGCGGGCGAGGACAGCTGGCTAGCCCGATGCAGCACCAGCGACCCATGTACATCCGAAGTTAGAGATGGAAATGGGAAATCACGACGCAGCAAAAATAAATAAGCGCCGGAATAAAGAAGACAACCCGAAGAGCATGGCGGTAAACGCCGGATTCAAAAGCTCTCGGCCAGGTCAGCAAAAGCCGCCCTCTAAAGGCACCAGAGATGAACTGTCCAGCCTAAACAAAATTCTGGACCAAATATGTCAGATCCATAGCACCCCCGATAAACCTGCAAATCATACCCACAGAGAATGTTGGGCCTTCAAGTAGTCCGGCAAGCTCAACACCGTACACAAGGGGGAGGATACACCAAGCGAAGACGAGGATGAGCCTCTCATGCAAGACACTAGGGAACAAAAGAAATTTCCACCAGAAGTCAAAACAGTACACGTGTTACACATGATCAAGGGGAGAAACAAAGCGGCACTTCCAGAGAAATATGCCCAAGGGCCTATCACTGCGGAGTCCTGCCACTGGCCATCCCAACCGATCACTTTCGACCATCGGGATTACTCAGCAAGTATCCGGCGTGCAGGATGGGCTGCCTTGGTATTAGATCCAATAATTGACGGATACCACTTCACACGAGTCCTGATGGACGGTGGCAGCAGTCTAAACCTGATATATCAGGATACAATCCGCAAAATGGGGATAGACCCAACGAAAATTTGCCACAACAATACTACCTTTAAAGGAGTAACGCCCGGCCCAGGGGCTCATTGCACGGGCTCCCTGCTACTAGAGGTTATATTCAGCTTCCCCGATAACTTCCGTAGCAAAAATTTAACCTTCCACATTGCTCCGTTCCAAAGTTGCTATCGAGCACTACTTGGACGTGAAGCTTTCGCTCGCTTTAATACAATACCGCATTACACTTCCCTCACGCTTAAGATGCCCGGTCCACGTGGCATCATTACAATAAATGGAAATATTGAGCGATCCCTGTGCACCGAAGAGAGTGCGACTGCCTTGGCAGCCGCACACTAAAACGGCCTCTCCAGCTAAAGCATTCGATAGGTCGTCAAGACTACGGACACGGTTAGACGAGTCCGACGCAGCTATATGTAATCCATACAGGTTTGATGGCCACACCCCTATTACAAATACAAGGGGCTCAACGCGCATAGACAAGTGGCAATTTTTACTCATCTTGAATTGTACATGGTTTCTTTAATATAACCTACCTTTTTGCACGACAACTTTTCACCTAAGTTCCTCTCTTTTACAGATGACCATCGTGCTACACCCGTCCAGGATACGACACAATGGAGACATAGGCGCAGACGAGCAGCAGGGACCTGTTCCAAGGATTCTTTTTAGATTAAGACCCTGCGTAAACCTTTCTTACTCTCTCTTGTTGATACACATCCCTCGGATTCTCAGTACTATTGAGAACGATGCTGACGTCTTGGCATGTGGCCATGTCAGAATAATGCATGTACCAAGACACCAGGGGCTTCTTACAAAGGGCACTGTTTAGGCCCGGTTTATACCATAAAAGACCGAATACCTTAGGGAGTGTTCGGCGTCGCGAGTTTGGCCTTATATGCATCAGCTCCGAATCATGTCTTTGGTCAAATGTTGGCTTTGCCTGGCTCCTGTGTTTTGCTGGCTTACGTTCCGCTCTATCGGCTAAGGCGGCACCAGGAGAACTACTGCGATTGTGCTCCGGTTCATCCGGACGAGCACCTCAGTAGAGAAAGCCGAAAACTGACTATCATGATATAGCGTGAGACTGGTCAACCACTCGATGACCCATCGGAATGTTAGAATTCCTCCGCCTTAACGAAGGGCCGTTTCCCGGCCAGGCATGTACGCACCCCGAATTCGGGAGAGTGCGGAGCCACCAGGGGCTATATAGTAGCCCCACCGTCAAACTCCCATGGCTAAGTGAAAGTGTTAAAGCATTATAGTCCGGTTGCCTCGTTCGCTGCGCTATCACCTCCTTATTAGGACCAAGACGTAGGATTAAGTGTGAGCACACATCTTCTATGAACTCCTCCGCATTATATGCGAGGGGGCTGAAGCCGACGACTGCAATCTTTTAGGTTATATACATATATACATAAATGGCCGCACAGGAGGCATCATATTACTTTCAGGCAAAAGAATAAATACAACCTTAATAAATTTGATAAACATTTTATTTACAATGGGAATACATGTCACTCAAACATAATATTCTTCGAGCACTGGGCCTCTATCAAAACGAGCACCCTCAGGACTTCTTCAAAGTAGTGCTCAGCAGCCACTCGGCCTATGGCCGATCCCTGCGCCGCAACAGTGGTAGCATCAATCTCCGCCCAGTATGCTTTGACACGGGCAAGGGCCATCCGCGAGCCTTCTATGCACGCCGACCTCTTCATCGCATTGATGCGCGACACCGCACCAAGGAACTGCTGCACTAAGATGAAATAGCTGTTCGGCTTCGGCTTTTCCGGCCACAGATGATCTACGATGGACCTCATGGCGAGTCCGGACAATCTATTGAGTTCGGCCCATTCGGCAAGTTGATCAGTTAGTGGAAGAGGACGCTCTGGAACGTTAAACTGTGACCAGAATAGCTTGTCCACTTCACGATCTGTTTGATCTCGGAAGTATTCGGCCGCATCGACAGCACTCGCCGTCAAATCCAGATATGCGTTTGCCGAACTCCACAGCCGATCCAGAGGGGCATACTACGGTCTCCGAACTTCCTCCGCAGCAAAAAGGGCTTCCCAGCCACAATATCACTAGCTTCACACAGCTCTTCCTTCTTTGCCCTCATGGCAGAGCGGGTGTCTTTGGCCGCCATCGTGGCCTTTTCAAGGCATGTCGCCTTCGCTCGGTTTTCTTCTTCAAGGAACCGGCAACGGTCGGCAGTGTCTTTTAACTTTACAGCCATCTTGGCCATCTTTGCTTTGCTCTCGCAATGCGCGGCCTTCTCGGCTCTTAACTCTTCGGCCGCCTTTAAAGCGGCCGCATTACTAATCCTTGTTTGTTCGTTGGATCAGGCAAGTTCCGCCCGAAGGGTCTCCACGGCGGCAGCTCCATCTGCAGTCACAACATATTAAAGATACTGGCATCACGCTGCTCTTACTATGTGACATTGCCCGGAAAAACATTACTTACCCGTGCCTCATCAAGCCGCTTGTTAACAAGCTCGATGTCGGCATCTGCCGCATCCAGTTGCCCCTTTAGTTCGGCAAACTCATTAGTCCGGCCAGCCACCGGAGCTTCCATCACCTGCACATAAAGCGGTATGGTTATTACCTAGGACTACAATCCTCTGTTTGCCGCCGTTCTCGGCGACAACCAGAGTCTCAAGGGCTACTATCTACACAAGGCACACCTAAAAATGTGCGGTATCGTCACAAAAGTACATCATTTTACGTACCTCAAAGCCCGTCAGTAGACTCATAAAGGCGTCATGCAACCCGCTTTCGGCGGATGAAATCCTTTCCATCACCGTACCCATCAATGTACGGTGTTCTTTCGAGATGGTCGCCCGCCTTAGCAGATCCCTCAGTGCGTCCGACCGCATACCAGACGGCGCCAGACTCTTTTGTTTGCTCTCTTCAAGAGCCGGATGCTGGGGACTTCGGGTGACTATAGGATTATCTTCTGGCCTCACCAGATTCGGAGAGGCCCTCCGTGACGACACTTCAAGGTCGCCCGCTTCTTGAGCGGGGCAGTCCGGGGGAGGCGTTTCGCTCTCCATCATCTCCGGAAGAAGGTCCCCTAAAGACGAGCTCCGTTGAGAAGGGCTAAGATCCGAACTGCGAGATAAACGCTTCGGTTATTTTCCTCGGAAGCAAGGTAGAATATATTTACTATTAAGTATTTTTTGATCACTTACGGCTCGTTAGAGGGCTGATCCCCGCGTGGACTTTGTGCGGCAAAAGCACCCTCCGTGGTAAGACCCTCTGGTGGAGACTTCTTCTCCTGTTTGGAAGCCTTGGTTTCCGGATCTTCAGAGGCAGTCCTCTTCCTTCCTCGAAGCGAGAGAAGGCCAGATTCTTCCCCTTGGTTATCCTCCTTCACGGAGGCGCTCATTCCTTCAGTTAGAATTGGTAGCGATGGGGGCCCTCTTTCGACCTCATTATTCCCCCCTTTATCTTCCTTTGAGGGCTCCGGGCAAGGTGCTAGCTCGAGCATCTTTTCCAGTACCGGATTCTCCAAACCCTCAGGAAGGGGGGCCGAACACCGAATCATCTTCACCTTTGTTAGCCAGTCCTGGTCAAAGAGCGATTTCTAAGAATGACATCATGGTAAATGAAAGACGATGTGTCTGGCTAGAGGATTACTTACTTGGTCGGCGGTACAGTTGCTGCTCAGGCCCACGTCCTCGGTAGTATCTGGACACTCTATTTGGGGTCCGAAGAATGATTTGTACATCTCCTTGTGCATCAGGCCAAGGAAATTCTAAATAGTGCGCGACCCTTCTGGGTTGAACTCCCACATGCGGAGGGGCCGGCGTTTGCAAGGCTGGACTCGACGAACCAGCATGACTTGCACCACCGTAACCAGACTGAAATCTCCGTCGAAGAGATCTTGAATGCGGCTTTGTAGTATAGGCACGTCCTTGGCTGGACCCCAGCTCATCCCTCTGCCAATCCATGACATCAGTTGTGGTGGAGGGCCCGAGTGGAAAGCAGGGGCGGCCACCCACTTGGCACTTCTGGGAGCTGTGATGTAAAACCACCCCCGCTGCCATAATCCGGACACCTCTGGAAAGGAATCTTTGGCCATGGAGCTCTAGCGATTTTACTTATTAATGTGCCTCTACACGATACGTGCTGCCCCTCGACCATCTTCGGCTTCACGTCAAAGGTCTTGAGCCACATGCCGAAGTGAGGGGTAATGCGGAGGAAGGCCTCACATACGACAATAAATGTCGAGATGTGGAGAAAGGTGTCCGGGGCTAGACCGTGGAAATCTAGCCCGTAATAGAACATCAAACCCCTAACAAAGGGATCCAGGGTGAGGCCTAGTCCTCGGAGGAAGTGGGAGATGAACACAACGTTCTCGTTGGGTTCGGGAGTAGGGACGACCTGCCCTCGGGCAGGCAACCGATGCGAAACCTCGGCGGTCAGGTATCTGGCCTCCCTCAACTTCTTGATATCCTCTTCCGTAACGGAGCAGGGCATCCACCGGCCTTGAAGGCTAGATCCAGACATGATTGAAAGTCCGAAGCACTTGACCTGGGCTTTGGGTGTTAGAACTCGACGCGGGGGAAGGATTTGATTGAGCACCGGAGGGAAAAAAGTAAAAGTCTTGTCCCTTTATAAAGAGGGTGAATATCAAGCGTCCTCCTAGTGGCCGTTTGGGACTTGCCTAAAATCTAGGAGTCCTTGGCACGGTTGGGGTTACCTATGACCGTATTGATGATAATCCCGTAATTAGGGGAACACGATCTCTACTTTGACAAGACGTGTCAAGAAACCGCCTCGTGTTATGTGTGGAGCTGGTTGAAGAAAAACGGTTCGAATAATCACCAAGCCACGGCTTGACGTGATGTTGCCAAAGCGTGTCAACAGATTAAGATTTGTGGAAATATTATTCTCTCTACGGTGGTATGTGGAATTTATTTTGCAGGGTCGGACACTATCCTGGTATTCAAACTCTTCTGTGATATGTTCGGAGGAGAAACCCGCCTTGCAATGCCGAAGACAACACTGCACGCCGGACTCATCGTCATTGAAGCCTGGTTCAGGGGCTACTGAGGGAGTCCGGGATTAGGGGTCTCCGGACAGCCGGATTATATCCTTTGGCCGGACTGTTGGACTATGAAGATACAAGATTGAATACTTCGTCTCGTGTCTGGATGGGACTCTACTTGGCGTGGAAGGCAAGCTAGGCAGTACGGATATGGATATCTCCTCCTTTGTAACCGACCTTGTGTAACCCTAGCCCCCTCCGGTGTCTATATAGACTGGAGGGTTTTAGTCCGTAGGACCCAATAACATACAATCATACCATAGGCTAGCTTCTAGGGTTTAGCCTCTCTGATCTCGTGGTAGATCTACTCTTGTACTACCCATATCATCAATATTAATCAAGCAGGACGTAGGGTTTTACCTCCATCAAGAGGGCCCGAACCTGGGAAAAACATCGTGTCCCCTGCCTCCTGTTACCATCCGCCTTAGATGCACAGTTCGGGACCCCCTACCGAAGATCCGCCGGTTTTGACACCGACAACAAGACACCTTTTTTTAGATTTCTCACCACAACTACAGCCATGTACAACACAGCCTGCACGATATGTAGACGATAGCCAATCCAGGCGTGTCTGCTGGAGTCTGGTCACATGCATGGATGAACTAATCTTCCGTGTCTTGCAGGGATCGTCCAGGCACCAACGTAGTACAACACTTCTCTAGTACTATAGCTCGTCTCCCTCTTCTATTAAGTCACCCGAATTGTGGGGCCGGGGAGTCTGCCTACGGTCGGTTCTCAATTGCCGTCCCACATGTGTGTGCAAACGCCATATGACGGGCGTTCCATTCGGAGAGAAGCGTGCCAGACCGACCGACCGTGTGGGGTGCGACGCGAACGCGATGGGCGTGCTGTATACTCCGTACATGTGTACCACCGTTTTCTAGACGCTTTGCTCCATGGCACGGGGGCAATCCATGGATACAAAATTAGTATACTGTATACTATTTAAAAGTCGAGGGTGGGGATTTTCCTGCGCGATAGGCGGCGGGGCAGTTCCGCCTAGTCGGTTCGACAGAGACGCGAGAAGATGAGGGAGTAGGCTGCTACAAACATAGGGTTGTGTGATTTGACAGCGAGTTGCTGCTGGACAGGTGGGGCCCCGTGATTTGACTTGCCATTATCATTTTAACTACAACGCTACGACCGGCTTGAGTCTCCCGATTCCTGACCACCTCCATTACGAAGAAAGAGATAGATAGGAGTAAAAAAATACACTTATAGCCAACCTTATAGCCAACCTTGTTGTAGTATGAGTGACTAAGTGATGACTATGTATGACATGCCAACATCAGATAGCCTAACGCACCATGTTAAATCTCCAAGGGCGCGAGTGACGCGACAGTCATGGTAGGCGCGACCATGATACGGGCTGCTGGCAGCCCTTGGATCTGAGATCAAACAGTCGCATGCTAAGTTGCTGAAAATTTGCAGAATAACCCTCCAGGATAGGATATTCACCCATAGGTCTAGAATCACGCCATGCAACCGTTCGATCTCAGATCCAAGGGCTCTCGGAACCCCGTATCATGGGAGAATGGAAAGCCACTACCCTGTCGTTCGCACGCTGGCAGTTCGCTCCTACTCATCCCCGCATGTCCTTCAATACTACGGTGGTTCACTCCTAGTCGTCCCGTCCATTCACATTACGGCAGTTCCACTAATCCTAAACCTCCTCCCAAATCCATGGCGTCCCAAATCTCCACGATCGTCGGTGAGTACAAGGTTAGAACCATCACCGGCGATGAGTTCGACGTCATCTACACCCGTTCTTCCACGATGGTGAAAGGATGCCTTTCTCGCTTCAGACGCATATTCGAAAACTCAGATGATGAGTGGGTCGCTGGGCTAGATGTTGAGTACACCACAGTCCTGGGACCAGAGAAGGATCTAAAGAACGAAGAGAGGAAGAAGCCCGCCATGATCCAGGTTTGCGTACATAACGTTTGCTTAGTCTACCACATATGCCATGCCGACGTTGAGTGCCAGGATTTTAAGAACTTCCTCAAGGACGAAACAGTGAAATTCGTTACTGTAGACTTTAAGAACGACAGGGATGTCCTGCGTTGGATAGATCTTGTTGTAGGCAACCCCTTCGACCTCCTGAAGAATTGACTGGTGTCCTCTCGTCAGCCTTCAATGCTGACCCTGGCAGGAGCCATGGTTCATCCGTCATACGGTAAACTAGAGACACCTCCATACACGTTTCATCGCCATGCATGGCAGCGGAATGTACTAGATATAGACCACATCCACTACGCTGCAATGGATGTCTACCTTTGCTTCAATATCTACAAGGGTTGGATGAAGAGCAACAGCCAAGTGTGCGGTTCAAGCAAAGAAGTATCGCCCAAGAGGAAGAGGGACAAGGACGAAGTCGAGGACGTGGACGAGGAATCCAAGTAAGGTGGCAGTGTCGTTTCTCATGGTGGTTCTAATGCAGTGTCTACCAGAATAGTTGCAAAGTTTAATTTCAGGTGTGCTTAATTTAATTTGAGGGGTGTGTTGTGCTGAGCCCTCAGCAGAACTATGTTATGTTTCTTCTCATTACTTTAGCTCTTCAGTACGTACATACTAGTATTTCTTACATTTCATCTTTTAGTTGGTATAGTACTACCACTCGTTTCTTCACATTATATACGTACAATATATATGGCCAACATCATATAGCCAGCAGTTTAGTTGTCAAAGAATTTCAGGGTGCTTAGTTTTGTCAAAAAATTCCAGGATGCTTAGAGGGTGCTTGGATCCAAGGGACTTATTTTAGTCTGACTAAAAATAGTCTCTTTAAGAGGCTAAATTTCCAAGCACCCCTGACTAAAGAGGGGCTAAAACTAGTCTTGAGACTAAATTTTTTTAGTCAGGGGTACCCCTACTAAAATGTGGATTAGTCCTCTCTCTACTCATTTAACTCCTCTCCTTGAACACAGGTGAGTTCTTGATTGGAGGGTTTGGAGGATAATAAATGCTCATTAACTTTATTTTAGCCTTTTTAGTATTTGGATCCAAGCATGGGCGAGGCTAGCATGTTTTAGTCCCACTACTTTTAGTCATGGGACTAAAACGTATCCAAGCACCCTCTTAGTTTTATTTGAGGGGTGGGTTGTGCTGGACACCATTATTGTGACTAGCCTTTTTAATAGTACTATATGCATAATTTGGCGACGAGCGCTCTCTATATGTACCACCTTTTTTAATTTCAAGTTTTGCTCCATGGCGCAATCCATCGATACTATTGTTGTACAAAAGTATACATTTTTAAAAGGCTAGAGGGCGGAGCAGTCTAGCTTGGTCGGTTTCACAAGAGGCGAGGGCCTTTGTGATTTGACGGCTCATTACTGCTAGAAGGCGGGGCCTTGTGATTTGACTGCTCGTATAAATGCGTCGATGACCTGATCGAGGAGGAGCAAAGAACCATGCGGTATACTCAAGTTTTCCACTGGAGTAGTACTGTGATGGAGGAGCACACGGCAGACCAGTGCCGTATGGCGATAAAAAATGATCTAATTTGCTAGTCATCTCACTGTTAGCATTGTTCTATTCATTCCCTCAAAAAAACCATTGTTCTATTCATGCCTCGCAGAGAACGTGACACGTGTGGCGGAACACCCGAAGCAAAAGATGAAACACAGGAGCAAAATAAGAAGGAAGATTATCACCCCAAATGATCTAATTCATTGCGGAGTTGTAACTACTTCTTCATCGCCTCCACGACCTCCATCTCCTTGCGCGTCTCCTCCACCATCTTCTTCATTTTGTCCATGATGCGGTATTTCTCGACGCGAGCCTTCATCATCTGTTCCATAGCCGCATTACGTACCTTGACAGCAGCCGTGTGCTCGATGCGGAGCTTCGCCAACTCCTCCTTCTGTTCCATGACGAGGGCCTGCAACATCTTCATCGAGGAACTACTATTCTCATGCAGCTTCTTCCAGCCGGCGTTCTTCTCCTTCAACAGGTCGATCTCGTGGCAGAGCTTCGCCTTGTCCTCCTGAAGTCGCAGGATTTCGCCGGTCGCCTTCTTCTCCGAGGAAATGCTCTTCTTCAGAAGCATCACCAAGCCGGCGGTCAACTCCCCCTGCTGATTGAGCTCAGCGGGCATGTCGTCGAGGCGCTCCTTCAGCAACTCTATCAAGCCTTGGATGAACTCCTTCTGCTTATTGAGGTGCTTATTGAGCTAATCGGGCATGCCATCTAGGGATAACGACTCCAGCTCCGCCAGCTCAGCATGTTCGCCTCCGCGGCTAGGGCGCTCCTGGGAGCCATCGCCTGCCCGTGAGAGATCTTTCGAGGTCTCTGCGTGGCGGCGAGCCCTCTCTCTTTTTTTCCGCAGCCTTGGTTGCTGCTCCCTTGTTACGAGTAGTTCTCGACCTAGAGCTCTGCTCACCGGCCATGGCAACGAAGGACAAAGAAGAAGCACTTATGAGGAGGAAAGGTAGAGTAATTTTCGGTTAGGTAGTTCCCCTTTTTATAACCTAAGTACTAGCACTAGTACTAATACCTGCATAGTGGGAACACGTTCAGGTTTGGTACGTACTAGTAGGTGTGATCAGGCTTTCGAATGTGACGGGAACAATGTAAAAATTAATTGATGGTTTTGGTTTCGAGGCCCGAAATGGCTCCCGATGAGTTTAGCGGAACATAAATTTCAAGTACTACACTGCTCAAATGCGTAAATATTATGTTACTGTCAAAAATTGGCACAAAATACGAAGGAGACCAATGGAAGTACTACTAGCAACCCACGATTTAACTACTCACATGCGCGCAGTGGAGTAATAATGTCTTTCTTCCGCCCTCACGTCCACTCAATTTTCATGCGGTGTATTAAATGACCATCAATAAAGTGAACGACATTACACGCATCAAATTATCACATGGGGTGGATCTTGGTACAAAATTGCGTCCGCCCGTGTACCCGCGTGTGCGTGCGAGGGAATGAGTGCGTGCGTGGTGTGCGTGCACATCTTCGCGTCGTGCATGTACCTCCAGTATGGCTCAGGGAGGACGAGTACATTCTTCTGGAACCAGCAGCACATCACTGTGATCAATCCATGCAAGGAGGTCGCTACAACGCCTCCACATGTGCCATGTGGCTTCATGAACTGTAAGAGACACTGTGTAGAGTGCCATTGGTATTCTAATTTACGTGTTTTGCACATACTCAAAGTACTAGTAAGGTACACGTGCATTGCACGCATCAGATTTTGCAACCAAATTATGAATAAATACCACACTATAGCATGTAAGCTCTGAGTCATATACGCCTGATGTAGCCCTTCGTTTAATTCTTATAGTTCATGTCATTCAAAATCAATTAGTTTTTATAAAAAAGCTAAGAACGCGGGAATAGGGAAAACATGGGATTATAGTGGAATGTCGTCTTGAATCCTACAGGATTGTACGAGTGTTTGATTGTGCATAGAAAAAAAGCAGACTTCTTTCAAAGAGGTTTGAGTGGATGGGATGTTTCCTATGCAATCTAATGCAAATGAATCACATGGAAAAATTCCTATGGTTTACAATCCTACGAATCAAACAACCAAGATAGGAAAAATTCCTAATGATTAGAATCCTCCAAAATTCCTTTGAGAATCCTTTGAATCAAAGAAGCCCTTAATCTATTTTATGATTCATGGAATTGTGCGTTGTAAAGCATAAAGTAAAAACAAATAATGGCAATTCAACTAGAAAAAAAGTTTGGGCAGTTATGATACGGAAGATTCTAGAACAAAAGAGAACCACTGTTGTTTTGAGGTTTGGGCATTATGCTTAAGCTCAACCATGGAGTCTGCAAGATTGTACATGTGGCAAAATCTGGTGGGGGGCTAGAAGATGGTGCGAGGGGCCGAGTGGAGGGAGACTATGAAGGAATGCACAAGTGCGAGATCGATATTTAGAGAGAGGGGGCGAACACGTGCGCTGTTGCGCGCAATGGCGGAGCCATGAAAAATAAATGAGCTAGGGGGCCAAGCATTTCTAATCCTTTACGAGGAGGGTCAATTCATGAACTTAAACCATTTTTAGCAGCAATTGTCTAATGGTCACATTCATATTAGCCTCAATATATAGTGATGTTAGGGGGGAGGGGCAGGGCCCTTACTGCCCCTGTCTTCGCCATTGTGCACGCGTTTGAGAGATGAAGCGGAAGGCATGGATGATGAGAGGGGGACGTTGGATATATAATTAATGTGGGTGTATTAGCTATATATGTTAATCCTATATAGAAAGGTATAGATTGATCGATGTGGACGTGGGAAAGAGGGTGAGACCTCACTGGATATATCGATCGATCGGTTTGTGTGGAAAATTATGAAAGACCTAGCTATATACACACATACATAGAGGAACATCGATCGTTGCGCATGCACGCGTGAGAGATAAAGAATGCCCGATATGATGGAGAGGGGGATGTGTGTGGGTGTGTGCCTTCATGGAGAGACCGACCTGAAGAAAAATATTGCATGCGTGTGATGGATAATGCTGACTGGTAGTGTGTGTGCATGCATGCACAAGAGAAAGTTAGTGGTACAATTATAAAGAGAAGACTACTGTGTGGGTGTAAAAGAATAGGTGAGGTCATAATCAATGTAAAGTTGAATTCAAATATTTGAATAAGAGATCCTGATGTTTGAAACCCATGCATGCATGCATGAATATAACGGAGATCTATGCGGTGTGGTTTGGAAACGGGCATGTTGTAATTATACACATTGAACAAGGTCAGACTAATTTGAATTTGAGATACCGATGGCAGACATCATTTGGCCATGCCGCATCTGTGCATGGACACACTATTCTAATTAGAGATGATGGGCGGCTTTCACATCACATATCTATATCTATACCCCTATATGTATTATATTATATATTTTTTATATTGTGTGCGGGTGACTTTAACTTTGAAAGATGGTCGTTGGATGAGGCGAATCCGATGGTCCAAAGACGGAAATTTGAGCACTACTAGCCGTTGGATATCGTCTAGATTCCACTAGATTTCGCCACATGTATAATCTAGAAGACTCCATGGTTGAACTTAAGCATAATGCACAAACATCAAAACACAAGCACTTCTTATTTGTTCTAGAATCTTCCGTATCAGAATTGCCCAAATGTTTTTCTACATGATTTGCCATTATTTGTTTTTACTTTATGTCTTACGACGCACAATTCCATGAATCTTAAAATAGATTAGCTTTCTTATAAAAACTAGATGATTTTGAATGAAATGAACTATAAGAATTAAACGAACATCTACATCATGCATATATGACTCAACGCTTCCATGCTATAGTGTGGTATTTATTCATAATTTAGTTGCCAAATCTCATGCGTGCAATGCACGTGTACCTTACTCTAGTCTAAATGGTGTTTGTGTGTGTGTTGTGCGTGTTGAGGTGCAAATTGTCTTTTTTTGGGTACACGTTAAGATTGTTCTTCCGAAATTTCAAGCCGTGCCTTGTTATGACGAAAATTCAAGCTAGCGTCTCTGTCTATCGTGCTGCGAAACTCCCGCCTCTTCAACCCGTGCCTTGTTAGCCCGAAATATTTAAGATATATCTTTGTCTCGTTGTGCTCCGACAACTCCCTTCATCTCAACCCGCGCCTTGCTATTCTGAAATTACAACGCGCGCGAAAACTCCCACCTCCTGTGAAATCCCGACACGCGAAATGCCCGTGGTACCCCCGAACCGAAAGAACCGCCTCAAATCGGTGGGGGTACTTTCGTAACTTACTCCATATTTCGGACTACCGCGTCTCTAAGCCATGGTTCCCCACTGCCATCCCCTCCGCCCACCCATTCGTACACCGAGGCCGCGAAAACCTGTGACAAAACCGCACACCCTGCTCCGTCCGCCACCCAACCGGAGCCTCTTCCCCGACGACGTCGTCCACAGCAACACCTCGACGTCCCTCATCCATTGTAACGGATGAGGATCCGTCGTCGATCTCATTGTCCCGCCGGTTCAGCCACCCCACCCTGACGTTCCCCTCGTCTTTCGTGCCACCTCCATTGCCACACCGTCGTCTTCACCTGCACCACCGGAAGAGCATCATCATCACCGTTTCCTCGGATGAAGCTATGGCCTAATCAACACCACCAAAGAGGTTGTACACTAATCGCCGCATTTTCTTCTTGATTCGATCTCACGGTGCTGCCGGCGCTCGGTCCCGAGCCGACACGGCGCGGCTCCATCCACGGCGGCGTCGCCGGCCACTTCCTCCACGGCGCCGCTCCCTCGGCGGTGACGTCCACATCAGTAGGAGCTGCTGCTGCTTTAGCTCTCGCTCGCGCTGTTGCTCTCGCTCTTGCTCTTGCTTGCGATGCTGCTCCGATTTAGCTACACTTTAGTCGACTGAATCGACTTTTGGGTCAGTCGATTTTCAGGGGGTGGGGTGGGGGGCTCGCCGAGGTGAAGGAAGAACCAGCCGCAGCGGGGAGGGGGGCTCGCCGGAGAGGTACCCCACTATCTATCTTAGGATTCAGGATGGGGGCGGTGGTCGCAGGCGGTGGTGGGGCGTTGGCGGGGTGGTGGCATTGGGATCACCGGAGAAAAAGCTCGGCATGGGGGGCCTAGAGGGATGGCCGGGGCGGTGGCGGACTGGCGGTGGGGAGTGTTTTCGGGGCGGGCGGGGCGGCGCACCGCCGGCCGCGGGCGGCGGGGGGCTGCTGTTTGGCCGGTGGTGGCTGGCGGCTCAGGGGGGTGGAGGTTGAAGATGAACTACAGGCCCTTGATTTCATATCCAACGGCTGCAAAATCGACTAACCAGAGATGAAAAAGTCAGTCGACCGACGTGTAGCCTCACCTTACTAGTGCGTTCAGTTTTGACAGCAAAATTCAGTATCGATAGCAAAATTCGGGTTTCGACAGTTAAGCGGCTGCAAAATCGACTGACCAGAGATGAAAAAGTCAGTCGACCAACATGTAGCCTCACCTTGCTAGTGCATTCAGTTTTGACAGCAAAATTCAGTTTCGATAGCAAAATTCGGGTTTCGACAGTTAAGTTCAGTTTCGACAGTTAAATTCAGTTTCAACTGTTAAGTTCAGAGATGAGCGGCTGATGTATTTGACATCAAGCACTTTGTGGTTATGTATTTTACGTCATGTATTGGAGATGCTATTAGAATTCCACTCAGGTTAACGTTGTACGTTGTCTCTCTTGTCCTGCTTCAGCCTCGGCGTCGTACAACTCACCAGAGCTGCTCCAACAACGAAACCCTCCATCACAGCAGAGCAGTACCTCGGGCTCCATCTCCATACGCCTAAGATCTTCTTCCCCTCCTCCAATAGCCAAGTCAGCCGGAGCATCCTCACCAGCCAACCCAATCACGCTGAGATCGACATGGCTTCGCCAAAGAGGTTGTACACTTGTTGCATCTCTTTTTTATTCTACATGTTATATATATTGTCCACTGAGCACTCGTAGTAACGGGAAATACGATTATTTTATCCTAATATATGACAAGCAGTGAGGTACCAGGCAACTTAGCTATCCGTGATGGACTCTCTTGAACGCCATCATTATTTATCTCTGCACGTTTGAGCTGTGCATTTGTCGATGGGCCTGGGAGTTGAGCTAGTATGGCAGTGGCCTGGGTCCAAAGTAATAGAAGTAGCACAAAAACATTTTTTTAGTGTAGGATTTTCCTTGCTCAAGCCTACCTACTAGAATTGCCAGTGCTTGAAAGTAAAAGTGAATGAAAAACATCGGAATTGGAAAGTTTCCTATGGTACTACTTTTCATGAATTTGGTGCAAAGGAATGGAGCAAAGGAAAACTGTAGGATTTGTTCCTTTAGTGTCTCCTTGAAGGAAAAACCGTAGGTTCCACTTCTCCTCCTTTTCATATTCCTATTCATCAAGCACAAGACTAAGAGATAGTAGCATAATAGCATTATAACCGTACATTTTCTTGTGGTTTGACTTAATGTCACCATGCTTTTTTGCATCCTGTGATCTTCCAATTGTTGTGAATCAAACACCCAGATTGGCAGAAATCCTGTGTTTTTAAATTCTCTATTTTGCACGTGCATTCCTATCCTATTCCTGTCAATTTCCTATCCCTGCATTGTTAGAATCCTCAAATTCAAACAAGCCCTTACTCAATTACTTATGGTACAGATATGTGTCAAAGAAAACCTTGTGTGGTTTGTCCTGCTCCTGCAGCACTGTGTTCCACCCCAGCTCAGCTGCTCCAACGATGGAAGGGTTCACCACAACAAGGATCCGCTCTCCGGACTGTCTTTCGCCGCCTCAGATCTTCTTCCCGGCCGCTGGCAGCCACGGCAATTGCATTACCATCATCAACTGAGCAGATTACCTTGAGGACTACACGGATCCGCAAGAGAGGTCGCACTCTTCCGTGTCTGCTTACGTTATGCGTCGCTTAATATGATGACATGCTACATTATCGTCGTGTTCACCTATTAGACTCCGAGTCTCTAACATCCCAAAATTCTAAATTTTGGAATGTTATAATAAATAGATAGATTGATTGTTTGTTTGATTGTTGTGTGATTGATTGAGTGAAATTCGAAACCTTTCGAAAGTTAAATGAGAGGGAATAAAAGGACTTTCCCAAACTTTCACCTTTTTGCATTTTGATCTCCGTGATTCAAATTCTTTTCAAATACAAAACCCTGGAGAGGAGATAAAATGACTTCTTCCATTTATTTAAATGAAACGGGGTGTTTGAAAATATTTGAATTTCATTTGGGAAAATATTTCCAATTCTGAAACTTTATGCAACTCAATGATTTTCATGAGAGAAGATAAAATGACTTCTTCAAACATATGAAATATGAGTTGGAAGTTTAAAAGGATCAAATTCAAAGTCCTTTTAGAAATTATTTTCAATTTGGAGTTATTTGGGTTTTATTCAAATTATATTTCTCCAAAAATAAAATATACAGAAAATAGGGTAACATGATTCCCTACAATAGAAAATTGGAGAAAAATTGATTTGAAATCATTTTGGTATTTTTAAAATGATTTTTAGTGGCTTTTATTGAATCAGTAGCATTGTTTGATTTATTGGAATTTTTCTAGATTTTATTTAAAGTTACAAAAATGTTCAGCTTGTAGGAAATCTTTTTCTGGAAATTTTGATGTATAATATGCCTATATAATATTTTTTATTTATTTTGGTTTTGTTATTTTTGTTGTCTGGAAAATAATGTTTAAAAAATAATATTATTTTCAATTTAAAGTTATTTTTGTTATTTTCAATTTTTTATTTTTGTTATTTTGGTTTTGTTATTTTTGTTGTCTAGCAAATAATATTATTGTCCAACCGGCCAGGCCACGGCCCAGCCCGACGCCCGCGCGCCCCCGACCTCCCAGGCGGGACACCGCCCGTTGCACGCCGCCGCGCCGCCATGGACGTCGTCCCCGCCTCAGACTCCTCCTCACCGCCTCCCCCTTGCCCCTCCCGCACGCATTTCGCCCCCCTCTCCATAAATAGCGCCGCCCTTGCCACGCCCGCTCCTCCTTCCTGCCGCGCTGCCGCCGCACTTCTCGCCAACCGCCGCCGCTGCGGGCGAGATCTGCCGCGCCGCCGCACTTCTGCCACTGCCACGCCGCCGCAGCCGCGCCGCCGCAGCCGGTCCACCCCGCGCCGCTCCTAGCCACCGCGCCGCCTGCCGCACCACCCCGCCGCCCGCGCCGCCGTAGCCGCTGCGTCGCCGCTGCCCGCCTCTCCGGAGTCCGCCGCCTCGCCGGAGCCGCCGCTGGATTTCTCAGCCGAATCGTCAAACCGGTATAACCCCCCGGTCCGGTTTATTATTTTTACTTTTAGGTTTTCTACGGGTTTTCTTTTAAAATCCGGTTTATATTTTAGTTAGGTTAACTAGTGGACGTTTGTCCAGTAGTTTTCGGTAGAGAACGATTTCATTCTCTAGGGCTCTGTGGCGAACATTCGTTCAATAGGATTTTTCTTTTTCCTTTTGTTTCGGCCAGGGACCTATTTGTGAATTCTTTCTTTATAGTTTAGTCCCTAAACTTCAAACGATCATTACTTTTCGCTCGTTTATCCAAATCCAACGAAACCAACACCCACTTCTTCGTTATGATCTCCTCTATCCAGTAATACAACTCAAATATGTTTTTGAAAGTTTAAAATTTGAATTAGACCAAATTTGAATTCAAACCTCGTTTGATTGTAATTTGAGTTTCATAACTCCGATTTGGTTGATTCTTTTTGCTAATCGAAGCTCTTGACCTAAACTTTCTGATAAGGCCAAATTCACATAATTTTGGTACTGTTGGAAATTGTTTTATGTTGCAAGAGTTATTTTCTTGGTTTTGATGTTTTCCGAACTGTCTTCTTTGTTCTTTCTGATCTATTGAGTGATTGCTTATGTGTGGTTACTATTTCTTGCTTACGATAGATTGACCGGAGTGTGACGAGTAGAACTATCGAGAGTTATGAGTGCGAATCATCTTCATCAACATTGCAGGCAAGTTCACACTTTGATCATATCCCTTTCATACCCAGTTTTATGCATTAGTTTCAACCCTCAAACATTGCATGGTTAGGACTTGACAACATGTGGGTATCAGGAAGTAGTTGATGAGGTAGGAACCTATTGCCCTGCATTCAAACCCTGGGAGTTACTTTTACGTTATGCTCATATTGCTATGCTATGCTATGCTCATAGACGTGGATTGGTTTGAGAGAATTCATGACAGATGTGAGAGTTATTATTTAATGGTTAACTTAAGGTGGCTACTTTAATACACATCTGGGTGGATTGGTTTGGGCACCCTGGAGGACCCAGTGGTTTGCCTGGGCACCTGGTGAACCTAGTGTTTGCCCAAGGGGATCCCGGAGGACCCGTGTGATCACCCTATGGAATGCCACCCAAGCTCAAAGGGATCATAAGATTGTTCATGCTAGAAACTTCCGTGTGCAGCCACAAGCTATTATGTGCTCTAGCATAGTGGAGTAAGTTGCGTGAAGCTCCCGAAGAGGTGGATCAGCAGGTAGTGGGATGTAGGTTTGGTATGGTCTGCCCGGAGTAAGGAGTTAATGCTTCTGAAAAACTATGTCTCGGTCATCTGTTTCTCAAACCCCTGTAGTGTGAGAAATCCAGTGGAGGAGATCGAGTCTTGTGGGGAAAAGTGCGCAAACCTCTATAGAGTGTACAAACTAATCATGGTTAGCCGTGTCCCCGGTTATGGACATCTTGAGTATCTGGTACTTGGATTATCATATTGATCTCATTACGTTACTTAAATAATTTGTTGGGTTATTGATGTTAATTTGGGATTGAGTTGGAGGAACCTTCTCAATACTTTCAACCAACTTTGTAGTTAAATAAATTATATTCCTTTGCAGTAGGGAAAAATTGGCTTTTCGCAAAAACATTATAACCATAGAGCCTTTCCACCAGCCAAATATGCATGTAGTGATAGCCTTTATTCATCATTATCCTATGGTGTGAATTTGCCAGTACATTCAATGTACTGACCCTTTTTGGCTGCAACGTCTCATGTTGTAGGAATCTTACGACGAGGAAGTGATACGTTAGGGTTACGATTTCTACACTCAACTTTACCGTTGGTGTTGATGGGAATTCACAACCTTGTTGTTATTTCCGCTATTTGGATTGAGGTAATAGTATTTACGTTATTTTATACATGTGATTTACCTCTGTTATAAATCCTCGAGTACTGTGTGTGTCAGCATACCGATCCAGGGATGACACTTAAGCACAGAGACTTGATCCATTCGGGTCGGTTCGCTACAGAGTCAGGTCCAAGCTAATGTTGTAACTTGAGTTTTTAAATGGTTGTGGGGTACATATTGGGGCAGCAATCAGTACTATCTGTCTACTATCTGGTTAATCTCCGGTGTCTACTATGAATTTCATGTTGGGTGCAAACAAACATTAAAGGAGCCATTATCTGTATTTTTGAACTAAAGCTATTATCTGCCTACTATCATTGGTTTTGGGTCTATCCATAGTTTGCTACCATCACTCTGGATTTGTGCATGCACTCTTTACATAATCTCACTATGTTTTATTCCTATGCATGCCAGTTATTGTACACAATGGAACTGATCATGTAGAGCAAAAGAGACGAGCCTTGCGTGGCAATAAAATTTGATGCAGACATCGTTCCATGGTGGGCACAAAGGCAGCCCCCCCTCCACCCATTTCGGATCGTAATCAAGAGGAAGATAACTGTTCTGAGGGCGATTCAGAAGGAGAAGATCACTCCTATTTACCCCATGAGGTCTTCGCTCTAACTTGGCACGCTGATGTTGGTAATATCATGCATATGGTGCCTTGCACTACTTACTGTATACATTAAAGATGTCAACTGCTTAGTTTAGACATGCTTTGTGTCAATGCCATCTGTTTAGTTTCTTTATCGTATATGTGAATCATGCAATGCCATCTTGTCTAGCCAGGCATCATATATGTGAATTTTGCAATGCCACCCTGGTTAGCCAGTCATCTTATATGTGAATTATATCATGCCATCATTTTTTTATTACGTGTTAAATTTGTCAACAATTTTAGTACATTCAATTACTCTTCCTGTGCATCAGCCATTCGGCACGGTCATGGAAAAATCTGGAGTGGAAACAAGGTCTTCAGAGCAAACAATGCTATCTGACGAAGCGCATGTCTTGCTGGTTACCGATAGCTCCTCAGAGGAGGATTCAGAGACAGATGACCAGTCATATCCCCCCCCCGAGGTGCATGCCCTAACTTGGCAGGGTTATGTTGCTCATGTCGTGCGTATGGTATCTTGCATTGCTATGTCATTTGCTTAGTTTAGACATGCTTTGTGTGAATGCCACCTGTTTAGTGTCTAATTACCATATATGTGAATTATGCAATGCCATCTTGTTGCAAGACATTATATATGTGAATTATGCAATATTATCTTGTTGCAAGGCATTATGTATGTGAATTATGCAATGCCATGTTGTTTAGGCAAGCGTCATATATGTGAATTATATCATGCCATCCTTTTTTTGTATTTCTCATTGCTTTTGTCGACAATGTTTGTATATTCAACTGCTCTTCCTGTGCATCAGCCATTTGAATTGGTGATGGAGAAATCTGGAGTGAAAACAAGGTCTTCAGAGCAGACAATGCTACCTGCTGAAGCAGATATCTTGCTGGTTACAGATAGCACTTTAGAGGAGGATTTAGAGGCAGATGACCAGTCCTATTATCCCCTTGAGGTGTATGCTCAAACTTGGAAGGGTTATATTACTCATATAATGCATACGTTGTATTGCAATGCTTAGTTTTTACATCATATACACAATATTGAATGCCATCTCCTTAGTTGACACATCATATATGCGATTTCCCTCTGCTCACTTCCTTAGTATATAAATCATATATTTGAATTATGTCATGCCATGATGTTTACATAGACAGCATGTATCTGAATTTTGGCATGCCAACCCATTTTCTAAAGACATAATATAGTTATATCATCTCATCATGTTTACATAGTCATCATATTTTAAATTATGTCATTCTATCCGTGAATTATATCATGCCATCATGTTTCCATCGACGGCATGTTTGTGATTTATGGCATGCCAACCACTTTAATAGACACATCGTATAGTTATATCATGTCATCCTGTTTACATAGTCATCATATTTTGAAGTATGTCATTCTATCCTGTTTAGTTAGCCATCATACATGTGAAATTGTGTCATGCTATCCTGTTTAATTAGCCATCATATATGTGAAATTATGTTCTGCTATTCTATTTGCTTAGACAACATAAATGTGAATTATTCCATGCCCTGTTTTCTTCCCTACTATCCATTGCACCTGTCTATCTTACAATGTCTGTACATTCAATTACTTTTCTTGTTTATCAGCCATTTCAATTGGAGGGAGTGATGGCAGTATATGTGGGAGTAAAAACACGATCTTCAAAAAAGATCGTGCTACCTGTTGATGCAGAAAGAACCACGGTTGTACTTGCCCAAGAACCAACCCCACCACACATAACCCATACTCATGCAGATTGTACCCCTACTCATTGGACAGAGAACCAGCTACATCCCTTCTAACCCCAACCCCAGCAGATAGACACCCAGTTCACGTTGACACAGCACCGTCTCCACCACAGAGCACCCAAACACGAGCAGTTAGTAAGGCAACTGTAGTGCCCAAATCACGAGGACCACCACTCCGAACCCGAAGTCAATGCTTAAAGCAGAAGAAGAATTGTTCTCAGGTCAGGTTCAGTAGCTATGGTTCATACTACTTTGCTCTTACATCACTGTATTTACTGATACCAACTAATTTCAAGTTTGAAGGATGCAATTGAAAATCCAATGGCGCAACAGGTATGTTTTAAACCTGTTTCTTCAAGGTGTTTGGCTATTTGCTGTTGTAACTTGCTCTATGTTGATTTTAGTTTCAATTGAATAAAACAGTTATGTTCTCATGCCATGCACATTACAAGTGTTGTTATTGCTGTGTAGTTTCCCACACTTATATTCTGTCTATGCTGCTTTGTCTTAAATAGATACGATTCGAACTGTATCTATCTTGATTTGGCAACATAAACTAGAATGATATAGACCATACAGCGACCATACTACATAGATATATGTTTGTTTCATGTTGTTATCCTCTCCACCTTACTACTGAACTGGTTTACCAAAATGAGTTTCATATACTACAATGTAAACCTGAGATGTGTTTGTTTGTTTCTCTTTTAGAACGCGGATAAAATATTGGAGAAGAGTACCCTGTTATGATATGGTAAAGGAAGTAATGCAGATAAGGTTCAAGATAGTGAGACATCCCTGTTGGTCTCCAAGAAAGCTGATAAAAACTATATTGAAGACACTGAGACAACCCCAAAGTCCTGTCTTGATGTAGTGTTCGAGTTACTGTCTACCACTGCTGGCACCAGCTCTTCGAACTCGTTGCCTGAATCAGTTCGGCTTCTTGAGTCTCAACTTCAAGTTGAAAGACATCAATCAGATGTTATGCGACAGGAAGCCGAAGGACTGAGGAAGTCCCTGCAGAATTCAGATGCATACTTTCTGGTGCAACAGCAAGTGCTGGAGGACTTAAGCGCCAAACAAGAGAAAGTTAATAAGCTTGCTAAGCATCTTGCCAGCATTATGGGTACCCAGGATATTGTTTCTTGAGCTCTTTTGAAGTGGTTTCAGTTCTGGACTTGTTTTGCTGCGGCGTTGATATGCTGTTGTGTACCCTATATTTGCACTGTTGGCGAACTTTGATGCCCAGTGGATGTAATATGTCTAATAGCTGTGATAGCCTAGTGTAAGTTGCTTGCTTATTTATTTCCTTGTTGTCTTGTTTATTTGTTTGCTTGTAGTTAGTGCAGTTCTTTTTCTGTGGTTTGCTAGTGGCTACAATAACCTAGTTTTTAAAACTAGGCCACAATAACCATGGGCTAATATTTACTGTAGTGACACTGGGCCTCCTACGGGCCGTAGAAACAGTGGGCCTTCTACGGGCCGTAGAAACAATGGGCCTTCTACGGGCCGTATCATCAATGGGACTTATATGGGTCGTATGATCGATTGGCCAAACATGGGCCAAACAGACTGCATTCTGGCCGTAAACGGGCTAGAGTTGGAATCGTCCGTTCATGGGCCGACCATAACGGGACATCGTTAATAGGCCGTATTTGATGACGCTATGAAAACGGCCCAACATATTAACGGATCACAAACGGGCTGACTGTAACCACGGGCTGAGTTTGGCCCACAAGCAGAAAATGACAGTAACAGGCCGTAAGTAAAAGAATGCTGGAAAATAGCCCAAGAATAAATGGGCTCTGAGAAGGCCGAAAGATAACATGGGCTGGAAACGGCCCAACGGAATAACGGACTGTTAATGGGTATAAAGTGATACACTGTTCTTTACGGGCCAGTTTCACCATGGTCCGTTAATGGGTGTAAAGTGATACACTGTTCATTACGGGCCAGTTTCACCACGGGCCGTTAATAGGCCAAGAGTTACATAGGGCCTCATATGGGCCGAAAGACGTCATGGGCCATACATGGGCCAGAAGTGAAAACGAGCTGGAATCATATTGGATGGCCCAAATGACGCTACTGGGCCTAATTCGAATAGGGCGTAACGGGCCTTGGGTTAGCGGGCTGTAAATGGGCTATATGCGAACATGACGTTAACAGGCTTTCCATGGGCCGGCCCGCCACCTTTTGACCAAGTCAAACGGGTCGGCCTTTTCACAGGAATGGGCCTCTGTTGGGCCGTGCCACGTGTCGACGTATCATAGGCACCTTCTGTCCAATGAGTGGATGACATCTGTCCCAGCGATGAGCCGACACGTGTTTCCTCCAGCCAATGATGATTTTACACGTGGAAAATCCCCATTGGTCAGGGCTGTTAACGGGTTATCAGATCCAAAACCCGACCTGATAGCTTAACGGTGTTCCGTTACGGTGGATTCCACGTGTCGGTCACCCTTGACGAAAGCACTTCAGTGACGCGCGATTTATCATCATGGAAGTGGACACTTCCGTGATGATAATTTTGGTAATGTCATGGAACACTTCTACGACAGCACAGGTATGACTATCTTCATTCTGTCATAAAATCATCATGGATGTACATGCATGACAGAAAACGCGACCTACTGTGACAAACACGTATCATCACGGAAGTGTATTGTTTTTGTAGTGTGTATTGCGATGCCTCTCACCTAGGACTTGGAAGTGTGCTTATGCAGGACGGAAGAGTTGTTTCGTATGCCTTGCGACAACTGAAACCGCACGAGTTGAATTATGCCATGCATGATTTGGAGTTGGCTGCCGTAGTGCATGCGTTGAAGACCTGGAGGCATTACCTTATTAGAAATTGTTGTGATGCGTACACGGATCATAAGAGTTTGAAGTACATTTTCACACAGAAGGAGCTGAACCTTAGGCAGAGGAGATGGTTGGAGCTTATAAAGGATTATGACATGAAGCTTCACTATCATCCAGGCAAGGCCAATGTCGTAGCAGACGCCTTGAGTCGGAAAGGTTATGCTAATACCCTAGTGAGCACGAGATTGCCGAAGGAGTTAGCAGAGGATCTCATGGAACTTCGATTGGAGATTGTTCCTAGAGGTTTTGTTGCAACAATGGAGGTTTAGTCTACATTGTTAGGAAAGATTCGAGAAGCTCAGAAGGATGACAAAGAGATTGCTGAGATAAAAGAGAGAATGAGCGAAGGAAAGGCCAAAGGTTTTCATGAGGATGAGCACGACACCTTATGGTTCGAGGACCATGTTTATGTGCCCAATAACACAGAGATCAGGAAGTTAATACTACAGGAGGCTCATGACTCACCATACTCGATACACCCCGGAAACACCAAGATGTATTTGGATTTAAAGGAACATTTCTGGTGGACTGGTATGAAGAAGGATATTGCCGAGTATGTAGCCGTATGTGATGTATGTCAGAGAGTGAAGGCTGAGCATCAAAAGCCAGCGGGATTGTTACAGCCTATACCGATACTCGAATGGAAGTGGGATAAACTTGGCATGGATTTCATCACTGGATTGCCCAGGACCAAATCAGGATATGATTCTATATGGGTAGTAGTGTATCGTTTGACCAAAGTAGCTCACTTTATCCCGGTGAAAACCACCTATACAAGTGCAAAGTTGGCCAAGATATATATGACCAGGATCGTATGTCTACATGGAGTTCCAAGGACCATCGTACCAGATAGAGGGACATAGTTTACTTCCAAGTATTGGCATCAGTTGCACCAAACTTTGGGAACAAGGTTGGAATTTAGTACAACTTTTCACCCGCAGACAGATGGACATACCGAGAGAGTCAACCAGATTCTGGAGGATATGTTGAGGGCCTGTGCGCTAGATTATGGAGCTAGTTGGGATGACAATTTGCCCTATGCGGAGTTCTCATACAACAATAGCTACCAAGCCAGTTTGAAGATGGCACCATTCGAAGCCCTGTATGGACGAAGGTGCAGAACACCGTTGATGTGGGATGAAGTCGGAGACCACAGTTGTTTGGACCAGATTTGATCAAAGAGTCTGAAGAGAAAGTTAAGTTGATCCGAGATAGACCGAAGATAGCTCAGTCTAGGAAGAAGAGTTATGCATATTCGAAACGCAAGGAAATAACCTATGAAAATTGGAGATAGAGCATATCTGCGAGTGTCACCCCTACGAGGAGTGAAACATTTTGGAGTTAAGGGAAAGTTAGCCCCTTGATTTGTAGGGCCGTATCGAATTTTGGAACGTATGGGAGAAGTTTCCTACAAGTTGGAGTTACCTGAAGGACTGTCAGGAGTTCATGATGTATTTCATGTTTCACAGCTGAAGATGTGTCTGGCTGAGATGGCCGATATACCGTTAAGAGATACACTACCCTTCGAGGCGATTCAGTTGGACAGTGATTTGACCTATGAGGAGAAGCCAGTCAGGATTCTCGAATTTGCCAGCCGAGTCACCCGCAGCAAGGTTATGAAGTTTTGCAACGTTAAGTGGAGCCACCATACCGAGGATGAAGCCACCAGGGAACGAGAGGATGATCTACGCAAAGACCACCCGCACATATTCTCTATCCAACCCGAATCTCGAGGGCGAGATTCATCTTAAGGGGGGTAGGTTTGTAACATCCCAAATTTTCAATTTGGAATGTTATACATAGATCATTCATGCATATCACATTTTATTGCATTTCGTTTCGCGATCCTCGAAATCCTAAGCAACTCAAGGACCCTTGGAGAGAGTTGGGGATTTCCCTGTTTTCATATTTGAGTTTTATCAAATATTGAAACGAGGATTTTTGGTTTTAATTATTTTTCTCTCCGAAAATATTTCATATTAAAATATATGAGAGGAGATAATATGACTTCTCCAAAATAAATGAAATATTGGAGGGAAAAGATTAAAATCAAATATTTGATTTTATCCGGAGTTTATTGCTATTTTATTTGAATTAGAAAAACTGCATGTTTTCAAAGTTGCATTTTAGGGCCAAGAAAATGTTCTAGGATTTGTTTTGGCATTTTTAGCTTTTTACTTTATTTTAGTTGCATTTTTAGATTTTTATCTGAAGTGAAAATTTGTTTTGGCATTTTATATTTTTATTTTATTTTCTAGGATTTATTTAGTTTCAGAGAAATAAAAAAATGCAGCGGCCGACTGGGCCGAGGCCCAGCCAAGCCAGGCCGCCGGCCCGCCTGCCAAGCCGCCGCCTCCCGCGCCGAGTCCGGCCAGGACACGACCGGCGCAAGCCGAGTCCTGCCGGGACACCACACCACACCGCGCCGCCTTGCCCCCTCCCCAAGCCGCCGCCGCCCCTCCCCTTATAAGCCGAAGCCCGGGGTCCCTTTGGACCCCAAGCCGCCGCCCGCAAGCCGCCCCCGCCGCTCGCCGCTGCCGCCTCCGCTCGCCGTTGCCGCCACCCCGCCGCTCCTGCCGCACCTCGCTGCCCGCCACGGAAGCCGCCGGAGCCGGAGGTATACACCGCCGCCGCTGGTTTTCTATGGAAAACTGAACCTGTTTTTTTAGAAACCCTAGCTCGTTTTCTTTAAATCGGTTCGCTGGTTTTTTCGGTTTAGTTACTTTGTGGACGTTCGTTTTAATGAACGATGTTCACTCGTTAGCCGCAGACAACGAACGTTCATTCGTTAGCCTGTTCGTCAGTTTTCTTTTTTTCAGATTTTCCGCGATTATTTTCAATCGCGATTTCTGATCCGATTTTTGTTTTAGTTTATCTTTTTGCTCGTTTGTCGGAATCAAGCGATTCAAGCGCCTAGATCTTTGTCTCGAAACCCTCTTTCGGTTTAACCAACTTGAACAAGCTTTTGCTACTGTAAAATTTGACCTTAGTCCAGATTACTAAACGCATCTTGTTTCTTTCGCAGTTTGAGTTTCGTTGCTCTGTTTGATTTGATTCTTTTCGCAAACCGGAGTTCTTAAGTTGAGCTTTCTGGTTAGATCTTCTTGTTTGAGATTTACTCATGTTTCTTTGCTTCATTGCTTATGTATGCTATTGTTTGTTTGCGATAGAACACCCGGAGTGCGAAGCGTGCTACTACGAGTCCCTAGGTTTTGCGGATCATCAGCAAGGCAAGTAACACTTGATCATACCCCTTTATCACCCAGTTTTTATGCATTAGTTCCAATCCTCAAACATTGCATGGTTAGGATGTGATTAACATGTGGGTTGGGAAGTAGTTGATGAGGTAGAACCTATTGCCCTGTTATATTCAAACCCTTGGGATTTACTTCTCCGTATTGCGTTTATTGCTATGCTATGCTCGTAGACGTGGTTGGGTGAGTGAAATCCATGACAGATGTGAGATTGTTAATTAATGGTTCAACTTAAGGTGGCAACTTGAATACACATCTGGGTGGATTGTTTTTTAGGCACCTGGGGAATCCAGTGTTGTCTTAGGATATCCCGGAGTACCCGTGTGATAATCCTATGGTCCGCCACCCAGGCTCAAAGGGAACTGAGATATTTTCATGCTAGAAACTTCCGTGTGCAGCCACAAGCTATTATGGGCTCTAGCATAGTTGAGTAAGTTGCGTGAACCTTCCAAAGAGGTGGGTCAGCAGGTAGTGGAATGTAGGTTGGTATGGTCTGCCTAGAGTAAGGAGTTAATGCTTCTGAAAGACTATGTCTCAGTCATCCGTTTCGCAAACACCCTGTAGTGCGAGAAATCCAACGGAGGAGATCGAGTCTTGTGGGGAAAAGTGCGCAAACCTCTACAGAGTGTATAAACTAATCATGGTTAGCCGTGTCCTCGGTTATGGACATCTTGAGTATCTAGTACTTGGAGTATCATAAGTATCTAATCACTTTAAACTAATATTGTTGGGTTGTTAATTACTTTAATTGGGATTGAGTTGGAGGAACCTTCTCAATGATGTTTCAACTACCATGATAGTTAAATAAAATCTATTCCTTTGTTGTAGGGAAAAATTGGCTTTTCGCAAAAACTATAACCATAGAGCTTTCCACCAGCCAAATATGCATGTAGTGATAGCATTATCCTGTTCTTGCTCTACTATGTTACTTTGCAAGCATATTCCATGTGCAGACCCGTTTTCGGGCTGCAACGTATTATGTTGCAGATTTTCAGACGAGGAGTAAGGTTCGTTAGGTTGTTGCCGTGCAGCTCAGCTATGCCGTTGGAGTTGATGGACTCACTTTATCTTCCAAGCCTTCCGCTGTTATCGTGTTAGATGGCCTTAAGCCATATTTATTGTAATAAGTTCTCTTTTGAGACATTCGATGTAATAAGTATGTGATTGCTACTCTCTTATAAATCCTCGAGTATTGTGTGTGTTAGCATTACCGATCCAGGGATGACACTGAAGCACAGAGACTTGACCATTTGAGGTCTGGTCACTATAGTCGGACTTGCCGGATCTCGCCGCCGCCGGTTTTCTTTGTTGGAATGGTAAAACCGATAAAACCGTCCCCGTTTTTTTCGTTAGATCAGTTCGGGTGGTTTGATTTTTCTCAGTTTCGCTATTTAACGAACGTTCTCTCGAAAGTCTCTATTCGCGAACGTTCTTCGTTCGTGTGTCTCTGGTAACGAACGTTCGTTCGTTAGTCATTTTTTATTTTATGTTCGGCCAGGGACCTATCTGCGATTATTTTTATCGCATATTAGCCCCTGATCTTCAAACCCTCGCAAATATTTAACCGCTCGTCCAAATCCAGTGAAACCAACACCAAAATCTTCGTCTCGAACCCCTCTTTCCAGTTAATCAACTTGAACATGATTTTAACAATTTAAAATTTGGTTTCAGGAAGATTTGAATTCGAACTTCTTTTGATCGTAGTTTGAGTTCCGTAGCTCCGATTTGATTGATTCTTTTTGCAAATCAAAGCTCTTCAGTTGAACTTTCAGATTTGATCTTTTCTTTTGAATTTTTAACCTTTCATCTATGCTTGAGTGCTTATGTTCATGGAAACATAATAGGTTTAGATCTAAAAACATGGCACTCGGGCCCTAGTGACATGCATTAGGCATAGCAAAGCCATAGCAATATCAATCTTAGAACATAGTGGATACTAGGTATCAAACCCTAACAAAACTAACTAGATTACATGGTAAATCTCATCCAACCCAGCACGGTCCAGCAAGCCTACGATGGAGTTACTCATGCATGACGGTGAGCATCATGAAATTGGTGATGGGGGATGGTTGATGATGACGATGGCAACGGATTCCCCTCTCCGGAGCCCAAAATGGACTCAAGATATGCCCTCCTGAGGAAGAACAGGGCTTGGCGGCGGCTCCATATCGTAAAATGTGATGAATCCTTCTCTCTGATTTTTTCTCCCCGAAAGTGAATATATGGAGTTGGAGTTAAGGTCGGTGGAGGTCCAGGGGGCCCACAAGATCGGAGGGCGCGCCCCCACCCTTGTGGCTAGGGTGTGGGCCCCCTGGTGCTGATTCTTTCACCAATATTTTTTATTAATTCCAAAAGTTATCTCCTTGAAGTTTCAGGTCATTCCGAGAACTTCTTATTCTGCACAAAAATAACACCATGGCAATTCTGCTGAAAACAGTGTTAGTCCGGGTTAGTTCCATTCAAATCATGCAAATTAGAGTCCAAAACAAGGGCAAATGAGTTTGGAAAAGTAGATACGACGGAGACATATCAATTCTTAAGTTGTTTCGTTTCACATTAAAGGGTGATACTAAGTTATGGTTTAATTCTCTTGCTCCTGGTTGTGTGCGTAGTCACGAGGATATGATTTACTACTTCTCTGAAAAATATTTCCCTGCTCATAATAAATAAGCTACTTTAAAGGAAATATTTAACTTTGTGCAATTTGAAGAGAGTCTCCCACAAGCTTGGGGGAGGCTTCTCCAATCACTTAATGCTTTACATGATCATCCTCTTAAGAAAAATGAATACTTGATATCTTTTATATTGGACTAACCGATGTTTCCAGAGACCACCTGGATAGTTGTGCTAGTTGTGTTTTCAGGGAACGAACTATTAAGCAAGCTGAATTGCTATTGAATAATATATTGAGTAATGATAATGACTGGACACTTCCTGAACCAACTCCTAAGCCAACTCCAAAGAAAAGGGGTATTCTATTTCTTAGTCCTGAAGATATGCAAGGGGCAAAGAAATCTATGAAAAAAGGTATTAAAGATGAAGATGTTAAGAATTTACCGCCTATTGAAGAAATACACGGTCTTGATAACCCGACACAGATAGTAGAGGTAAACTCTCTCCATAGATTTGATGCAGGTGATATTCCTCATAATAAGTCTGATAGTAAGTGCTTGGATGAGTTTGATAATTTTATTGTTAAACAAGAAAACTTCAATGCTTATGTTGGTAGACAATTGAAATGTAATGCTTACATGCTTGACCACTTGGGTGATTATATGAGTAGAACTATTAATAATCTTAAGCTTATTAGTAAACATGCTTCCGTGGTTACAACTCAAGTAGAACAAGTACTTAAGGCACGTGATGATTTGCTTAATGAGTTGAATAGTAATAATAATGATAATGCTGTTAGGGTTATGACTAGAGGTGGTAAGATGACCCAGGAACCTTGGTATCCTGAAGGCCATCCTAAGAGAATTGAGCAAGATTCTCGGAGAGTTAATACTGATGCACCTAGTCGTTCTAATAAAAAGAAAAAGAAAACTGAAAGGACTTTGCATGTTTCTAGTGAACCTGTTATAGATACACCTAAGAATCCTAATGATATTTCTATTTCTGATGCTGAGACACAATATGGTGATGAACATGAACCTAGTGATAATGTTAATAATGATGTTCATGTTGATGCTCCACCGAGTAATGATAATGATGTAGAGATTGAACCTGCTGTTGATCTTGATAACCCAGAATCAAAGAATCAACATTATGATAAGAGAGACTTTGTTGCTAGGAAACATGGTAGAAAACAAGAACCATGGGTTCGGAAAACCATGCCCTTTCCTCCTAAGCCATCCAAGAAAAAGGATGATGAGGATTTTGAGCGCTTTGCTGAAATGTTAGACCTATCTTTTTGCATATGCGTTTGACTGATATGCTTAAAATTCCTCCTTATGCTAAGTATATGAAAGATATTGTTACTAATAAAAGAAAGATACTGGAAGCTAAGATTTCTACCATGCTTGCTAATTATACTTTTAAGGGTGGAATACCAAAGAAACTTGGAGATCTAGCAGTACCAACTATAACATGCTCCATTAAAAGAAACTATGTTAAAACTGCTTTATGTGATCTTGGAGCCGGTGGTAGTGTTATGTCTTTCTCTTTATATCATATACTTGAATTAAATAAGTTGACACCTACTAAAATTTCTTTCCAAATGGCTGATAAATCAACTTCTATACCCATCTGCATTTGTGAGGATGTGCCTGTGGTTGTTGCAAACATTACTATCTTATCGGACTTTGTTATTCTTGATATTCCCGAGGACGATAGTATGTCGATCATCCTTGGTAGACCCTTTTTTAATACTACATGGGCTATTATTGATTGCAACAAAGGCAATGTCACTTTTCATGTTAATGGTAATGAGCATACGGTACACTTTTCGAAGAAACAACCTCAAGTGCATTGTATCAATTCTATTGGAAAATTTTCAACTATTACTATTGGAGGTTTTGAATTCCCTCTTCCAACTGTCAAAAAGAAATTTGACATTCTTATTGTTGGGGACATGCATATCCCCATTGAGGTAACCTAGTGTTATTCGAAAGTTCTCCGGTTTCATGTCATTCGGAAGAAGTTTCTCAATAAGACTTGATCAACCTTGTTAATGGATTCCTTTTGATGAGCATGAGATGGACGAATTTAGATTTAGAAGGCACTATTTTCTGTACCCACCTTTTTACTTTCTGTTATTTAGAATGAGTAAAGCAAAAGTAGTATATTCTCTGTCTGTTTTCTGAATTGTCCCTGCAATAAAAAACGTCCCGAAAATAAAATTTCTCCAAATGCCCTGAAAATTTAATATGGTTTTTTATAGAATACTAGCACATATGCCCGTGCGTTGCAATGGGAGATATATTTCTTTGTGAGAATCAATGGGAGAGATAATTGATGTGTCCATAAAAAATGATCTCCATGGCGGTGCAATGGTGCGATCAAGAGAGGAGTTGTGATCTTCTTGCAGGCCATGTTTGTCCCAAGAGATCTTGATAGTGGCAGCATTAGTCGGCGTGGCGGTAACCATTCAACTCGTGTCCTTTTTTTCCTTCGGGTCCGCCTCAGTCTTCGGGTTATGTTTGCCTCCTCATTTGGTAGCTATGCGACAACCTTTGAGACACGGTTGCTTCGACCACTTTCTATTACAATGGTGTACAATGACGTAATCAGACAGATTACTAATTGTAAGACGTAAATCCCCTTTCATTAGCATATTTAGCGCATAACGAGACATTAATATTCCTTCTTTATTATGGTTTATTCTCTTTTAATTATTTTAGCGCTCACGTGCCCATAATTTTTTTATTCGAGCCAAACCAACATATTCTCATTTATTGGCCCAAGAAAAAACTTGCTCCCTCGAACAACCCAGTATGAGAGTGCGTGAGGCCAATAGTGCATGTGCGATGGACCAAATTTTCTCTTGCGCCCACTGCGTGTGGGCTACTATATGACGCTACTAGCGTAAAATAGCGTGTGAGACGCACATGAGTTCATGTATGGGCCAGCACACTGGTAGGCTCCAAGACGACTTGTGTTTGTAACACGCGACAAAATCCAAAAAATGATGAGTTGAAGGATCGAAATCATGCCCTCAAAGGCCCAACTACGTGTTGCTAGCCACTTGAAGAAACGAGTCCTATCAACCAGTGGCCAACTTAAACCTTTCAAAACATACTCCAATGTCAGATTTGAATTTTCTTATTTTGGTTTTTAAATATAAATTATAGAATATTATTGGGAACATGAATAATTTTAAAAATCTCAAACATTTTATAAATTCTTTACATTTTCAGAAAGACACAACAAAATTTGAAACGTTCGAAATTCACAATTTTATTTGAAAACATGAACCTTTTATAGTTACATGAACATTTTTATATTTCTGTTATTTTTTTGAAAAGGGAAACATATTTTGAACACTCGGCACAATTTTTGAAAATGTGTTTTCTTAACTCGGACATTATTATGAATATGCAAACTTTTCACCAAAACAAGAATATTTTACCTATTTGGAACATTTTAAAATGCTATTTTTATTGGGAAATCTCTAACAACTTTGAAAAAACACAAAGAAAAAGCGGAACATTTTTTTTAAATCTGAACCAATTTTGGAATGACAACCAAGATGTAATGTTCTGAACATTTTTCAAAATAGATTATATTTTAAAATGCTAAACATTTGTAAAAATTCGATTTTTTTGAAATCATGATTTTCTTACAAAAGATACAAGAAAGAAAGGGATAAAGAAAGGGAAAAAGAAAAATAGAAACATAACACAGAACAAAATAAAGGAAATTGGTTCAACCCAGGTTGGGCGCCCTGTGCAAATTTGTGACTATTTCATGCTCGATGCGATAAATAGGGTCATCTTACATGCGTGGGTACGAAAATAAATAGGCTGGCTCGGCTGGGCCACACTATGGGCGGCCCATGTACGAAATTCTGGCATTTTTCCTTTTATAATAGATGAATAGACACAAATTTAGTTCCACCTCGAATAGAAAAAAAATCTTTTCGATGGTGAACGGATGAAAAAATAGGAGAAACACACCTTGCTTTATTAGTAGGTATAGATAGATTTGAGAATTTCTGGCACTGAACATGCACCAGGGGGTGCATCAGTGGTCCACAAGGGTGGAGGGCGTGCCCTACCCCCATGGGCGCGCCCCTACCTTGTGGATCCTACGTGGGTCCCCTCCACTTATTCCAGCACCCATCCACTTCATCTTCCTCTAGAAAAAATCACCCCTTAGCTCAAACCCGTGTTCTAGCTCATTTTGCTTCCATTTTCGATCTCCTTGCTCAAAGCTCCATTCACAAAACTGCTTTGGGGGATTGTTCTTCGGTCTGTCACTCCTCCAATGGTCCAATTAGTTTTTGTTCTAGTGCTTTATTTATTGCAAATTGGTGCTTCTATGGTGACCCTGTTCTTGAGCTTGCATGCCAAATTTATATGGTCCAAAGTAGTTTTGACGCATGATTTAGCCTCTAGACACTTGTAGGAGTAGTTGCTCTCAATATTGTTGAGTTTGGTTCACTTTTATTTTGAGTCACTAAAAATTTCAGAAAATTTTCAGAGGAAGAAAAATGTCTAGGAAAACGTACCAAGGTTGTTCTTCAAGGAAGCAAGCACCAAGGCTCGTGATACGTGAGCCGGACCTTGAACCACCAAGGGAAGCTCAAGTGCATCCTTGTGAATGGCTGTCGGATGAATTCATGGTTCATGCATGTTTCAAGGATGAGTTTTATGCATACGTACAAAATGCCGGCCTTGAGGACTTCGTGTCAGACAATTGCCGACAATACTATCACCTCACCGATTCCTTTGTGTAGAGGTTTGAATTTTTAGCCAAGCGCAATACCCATACTGTTTTATTTGATCTTTATGATGAATCTTACACCATGGACCTTGAGGATTTTAATACTGCTTGCAAAATCCCATAGTGGGGCCTTCTTAGTGAGCCTCACAAAGTTGAATACAATGATTTCCTTGTTGGTATCACTGTGGGAGAAACTAGAAATATCACACAAGCCACTATAGGGAGCATTCACTTTCCTGCCATACATTACTTTGCTCTCTTTATAGGTTGATGCATTAATGGTAAACATGCACCACCTCAGGCTTGGGCTGATTGTTTGCGGATTTTATTTCCAACTGATGCAATTTATTTACTGGCGAGATATATAGCCAGTAGCCCTCAAGGTGTGTGTGTCGGCCTAAAATCCAAGATGCACATTAGAGGAGATAGTGATTGGCGGACGGGCCCTTGAGAGAGGGTCCCGAGAAGTCACCGTAATATATTAGCTTGACGTCGGATAGGTCCTAGATAGTTCCTATTGTTATCCGAAGATGCGTTTGCCCATAGTTCGTTCAAGCCGAACACTAAGCACTTGAATTTTCTATATTGAATAGGCAATGCAGTAGCCCCCGAGACACTGATCGGGTGGCAACACCAGATCTGGGGATCGATGTGCCCCTTTAATATTAGTAAATAATAAGCCCGAAGCCCAGTAGCCCCCGAGCCTTAATGTGGGCACGAGTGGCCGAATTAAGGATCGATATCCAGAGTAAAATCACAAATTATATGTAATGACTCTATGTATCCAAGTACTCTAATGCCTGGATCCACACTTTACAAAACTTTGTTGACCAACCATGGGCTTCAAACTCCTCGCCCAGTAGCCGGGGAGTGTTTGTCCCACTTTGTAAAGCCTTTATGAGGGCAAAGATTTACGACAAACAAGGCAACCCGGTCATACGGTTTTATAAACAAAGGTATGCAGAGAGAATGTTATATTACTATTTAATTAATGTAAGAAACATCTTCCAAAGAAAATAGTCACGCTATCGGTTCCTTTCTTTGGGTTGTCATGCCGACCATGATCATGCAACGTCACCTCAAATCAATGCAGGAGAAAAATATTGAGGATTTAGTTTGGGGAAAGTTCCTGAACTATGTGTTCTTTAGCGAACCTAAATTTTCACTTTCGTCGTTGCCAACCAATTATATCCTTTAAGATCGCTAGCTTTCGGCTTCACCCAGTCTGAGGTACCAACTCGGATGACCCGGTAGTAACATTCACAGAGGTGCTCCCTTTACCGCCTAGCCGAACAATCGGGAACGTAGGGGTAAGCACAGGATCTAGACAACCCAGCTTGGACAAAATCTTAAGTCAAATTGATGCATATTTATGGCTTTATAACGATGATTACGGAAGGAAGCCCTCGTATATTAAATACAAACACCGATGATATGTTTATTTTGACTCTGTTGCGACCGTTTATCTGTTGAAAGTGGCCCATCATGGGCTTCCACCCCCTTGTAGATGCTACGCAGGATGTTTCCGCAATAACAAAACAACCCATAGCCGACGTCTCGGTGCCCAAAGGCGGTTGTGTTAGCGGAAACGACGCAATCAGATATGCGGGCTTTATAACTTTCACTTAGTCATATGAGCTTTAAACTGGGAAAGCTAGCTATGAGCCCCCGGTTAGTGTTCGGCATCGACCGAAGTCTAGCCATTAGCACTTCGGCCAATGTTATGAAAGGCCCATCGTTTAACACGGGGTAATCGGTATTGATCTATAGTTTGACACCGTCATGGGATTGCTAACCAGTTTACGCCCATTGTGATAGTCAGTTTTCGGCTTTCTCCACCGAGGTGCTAAACCATTCGAGCTGGAAGCACAATCGCAGTGGTTCTCCATTTGCACATTTAGACGAACAAAGCGGAACGTAGGAGGCAAGCAGAAGAGCCGGGCAACCCGACTATTGACCGAAGACACAATTCGAAACTGATGCATATATAGCAATATCTTGCCAAATCTCTAAAGGTGTCCAGCGTTGTACTGCGAGACTCATGCTGGAAACACACAAATAGTTTAAAAGTGCCATAGGCTTGGAAAACCCAAAAAACTTCAGTAAAAACTTTACGCCCGAACTAAATCGGGTCATTTGGTGCCAATCCAAAAATTGGTCTTATTTTTGTGCTTTTGTCGTGCATTAATATGACACATCCGATCTCAAGACTTAAAGCTGGTCAGCCTACGGCTGCAACCTCCTATCCCGAAGGCGGAGTACTACTCGTCCGGCCAGTTTAGTGAACTAAACTTGAGCGGTATTAGAGAGAAAACAGGCTATCCGGCTGTTGACCACACACTCGAGTCGGGAAAGGAGTGGTAGAAAAAGACTTTGCAACGACTAGGAAGAAAACAATTATTATAGAATGGCTCGTACAAATTTAAGAGCCCCCAGTTAACAAATTTAACGTGTATGTCGGTATGCCGAGGTGACCGCGCTGCCCAACCTGAATCATTTACCTGTGCACAGAAAATAGTGCAAGCCGGAGATAATAGTAATAATAATAAATTTAAAAAAATCATGGCATAAATAATAAATTATGCAAAGTGAGTAACAAAAGAAATATGGCCCGTGTACCAAACACTCGATGAGGTAGAGCTCTCTCAGCGATGCCGAATTCCCTGAGGCAACCAAACATGTCGGTATGGTAATTCAACCAATAAGGTGATCACGCGAGCCGATTTATGACGATTGGGACAACGTCGTTGGCTTGCCGAAGTTACCGCATGAAGCAGTCGAAGTCGATTACCTACACATGTAAAATAGTGCAGTCCAAAAAATAATAATATAAATATATAAAAAATCATCGCATAATTAATTTACGCAAAATATATTTTAAAAGAGATGTGGCCTGGTGTCGAAGCCAATGATGATGTGGGGCATCGACATGACAAAGTGTGAATTTGCAGGGCGGTACTAGTTCTCGATGCGGCGTTCACCAAATTGCGGATGGGAAACTGACCGAACCATCACGTAACCGTCGTTAATGCGGCCAGCATTTGACAGTCCTTTGTACAGAGGATGGAACAAACCGGAGTAATATTCCTCGGGGAAAATAAACCAATGCAAGCAAAAAATAGTAGGAATAATAGCACCTGGTTTATTTGTTGTAGCATCCAAAGACACACACGCGGGAGTTCATGGATTTGCATCTAGTAATGGTACTAGTGCCAGCGCTAGTTTGATGTTATGTGCGCGTGCTTGGCTGGGACGCGGTGAGGCGAAGCCCCTGGTCCAACTAACGTGACGAAGCTGGTCGGCTCCTGACGCCGAAGTCTCCAAAGTAGGTTGATGAAGAGAAGGCGAAGCTCCCGGTCCAGCCAAGGTGATAGAGCAGGTCGGTAAGGTGATGTTGCAGCCGTCGTTCCAGCCGAGGTGTTGAAGCAGTTCGGCGTGGCAGACATCGGTTTGAAGAACCTATAGCTCGGCCATGCCGATGCTGGTCATAACTTGTGACGTGGTCAATGTCAGATTGATGAAGTGACCGAGCGGCGATGCCGGCACGCCTGATCCGTGCAATCCGTGGGGCGATGGTGTTGGTGATGATTTAGCCTTCGCGATGCTAAACTCTTGTTCGGCTTGCCGGTTGATGATCCCATAAGTTTAGGCTTGGCTCGATGAATTGACGATCTATCTAGGGCAGGTTGGCAGACGTGGAGCAAGGGCTGGTTTGACACCGGCGCGGCAGTGAAGATTATCTCCGAAAAGGAGCCAAATTTGTGAGCATGTGTTCATAAACCAAACACAATACCCTAGATAGAGATTCTTCGAAAAAGATAGTCCAATATTCCGTTCTTGAAGAAAGATGAACTCAGGTCGGATTCGTATTCGTGCAGAAAACAGATCCGAAAAGTGATGCGCTAATCGGAAGGTTCCCGGAGTTTGAACGGTGGATCGAGCTGAAATTTCCATAGGTGGAAGATATTGAAATTCCGCAGAAGATGAACGATTGAATCTTCCAAATAAACTCTGAGCTGGACTCTAGAGACCACGCCCTAAAGTCGTCCTGATTCCCGTCCAGACTCGACAAGCCTCCGGTATATCATAGATCGCCAGAGATTCCTTCATCAGAAGGCGACGAAATTTTACAGGGTTGCTGTATACTCAATTCCGCACAATTCCACCAAAGGGTTCCTCAAATTGACTTCTGAGAAGATGGTGACAGCGAAAACAAGTCTGCTGTACAGAAAAAAATTGTGCGATCACACGAGGGCAATGTTGACAATGAGCCCCCAGGCTCCATGGACAACATTTCCATGATCTCGGTTGAGATTTGAGCTGATGATAATGAAAGTATCCGTCTGATCCTAATGATATGACATGGAGTGCGGTCCTCGGTCCAGCCGAGGTGACCAGTCGAGCCGGCGACAAAGATGCCGACATCGACCATAAAGGTCGGCTCCGATGCGTAGATCGCGCCAGAGACGATCCGAATTCCCATCGCACCATGGCGACTGCGAGCAGGCTCTCAATGAAAGCACCAATGCCAGTTCTATATCCGGCATATCTTGTAGTAGGGGTCCTAAGCTAGGCGTCTTGGAGTGATGGTAACATGGACACGGGATTTTACCTAGGTTCGGGCCCTCTTGATGGAGGTAAAACCCTACGTCCTGCTTTTGATTGCATTCATATGGGGTGTAGTACAGAGTACATGTATCTTCCACGAGATTGTTCTAATGAATATTAGATGTCCTCTATTGACTAGCCTGACCTTGGTTTATATAACACACCAGAGGCCTAGGGTTTAGGAGAGTCCTGCCCGAAGTGGCCCATGATTGAACCGCCATGGGGGTCCGAGGCCCGATCCAGCTGGTCGGGAGACGACGTGGTGAGTACCCCCTAGTTCAGGACACCGTCACCAAGCTTCGCATGAGTTCCTCTCATCATCCTCAGACCGAGGGGCAGACGGAACACGTTAATCAGTGTCTTGAAGCCTTTCTGGATTGCTTTACTCATGCATGTCCAATCAAATGGGTGTAGGGGTTATCCTTGGCGGAATACTGGTACAATACCACTCCTCTCATAATGGCAAGTCTCCTTTCAAAGTATTGTATGGCCACGGTCCATGACAGTTTGGGATTTCTGATACAGATACATGTCCAGTACCTGAGTTGGATGCTTGGATCAAAGATCGGGCCTTCATGCTCAAGCTCCTTCAGCAACATTTGGAGAGAGTAAACACCCGCATGAAGAATCAAGCTGATAAGAAGCACTCTAGTAGAGTTTTTGTGCCCGGCGAGTCCCTGTTCATGAAATTGCAGCCCTATATTCAGTCTTCTGTCGCCCCACGTGCGCACCACAAACTTCTTTTCAAGTACTATGGACCATTTCCAGTGGTGGCACGAGTTGGTCCGTCAGCATATCGCTTACGCTGCCCCCAGGTTGCCACATCCATCTAGTGTTGCATGTATCTCAGCTGAAGAAAGCTTTAGGTCCGGGATGCAAGGTACAACCTGAACTTCCTCCTTCCAATTCTCTTCTTGTCGTACCTGCCCATGTGTTGCAGTGCTGATTTCATCAAGAGGGCATGTGGCAACCCACAAGTATAGGGGATAGTTTTTGAGGGTAGAGTATTCAACCCAAATTTATTGATTCGACATAAGGAGAGCTAGAGAATATTTGCAAGTATTAGCAGCTGAGTTATTAATTCAACTACACCTGGAGATTAATTATCTATAGCAAAGTGATTAGTAGCAAAGTAGTATGATAAATTTGATAGTAGTAGCAACAGCAATAGTAACAGTAATACTGATAGTAATGATTTTGTAGCAAGTGTAACAGTAACGATAGCAGTAGTACCTTAGCAAGAACAATATGATAGAAATTCATAGGCATTGGATTCGTGAATTCGTTGGAGGTGTCGTACGTTCGGTGCTTGATCGGTTGGAATGAGAAGAAGTTCGAATTCATCAACCATGTTGTCAAACGCTTACGCTTTCGGTCTACGAGGGTACGTGGACACACTCACCCCCTCTTGTTGCTATGCATCTCCTAGAGATAGATCTTGCATGAGCATAGGAAATTTTTGAATTTGCATGCTACATTCCCCAACAGTGGCATCCAAGCTAGGTCTATGCGTAGATGATATGCACGAGTAGAACACAAAGAGTTGTGGGCGATAATAGTCATACTGCTTACCACCAACGTCTTAGTTTGATTCGGCGGCATTGTTGGATGAAGCGGCCCGGACCAACCTTACATGACCACGTTCATGAGACCGGTTCCACCGACATACATGCAACTTATTTTGCATTAAGGTGGATGGCAGGTGTCTGTTTCTCCAACTTTAGTTGAATCGAATTTGACTACGGCCGGTCCTTGTTGAAGGTTAAAATAGCAAACTTGACAAAACATCATGGTGATTTTGATGCGTAGGTAAGAATGGTTCTTACTAGAAGCCCATAGCAGCCACGTAAAACTTGCAACAACAAAGTAGAGGACGTCTAACTTGTTTTTGCAGGGCATGTTGTGATGTGTGGTATGGTCAAGACATGATGCGATTTGCGTTACTATATGAGATGATCATGTTTTGTAAAATTCGCTGGCAACTGACAGGAGCCTTATGGTTGTCTCTTTATTGTATGAAATGCAAACGCCATATAATTGCTTTACTTTATCACTATGCGTTATCGATAGTTGTAGAAGCAATAGTTGGCGAGACGACAATGACGCTACGATGGAGATCAAGGTGTCAAGCCGGTGACGATGGAAATCATGACGGTGCTTTGGAGATGGAGATCAGAGGCACAAGACGGTAATGGCCATATCATGTCACATATTCTGATTGGATGTGATGTTTATCTTTTATGCATCTTATTTTGCTTAGTACGTGGTAGCATTATAACATGACCCCTCACTAAAATTAGTATGGTTCTCCCTGAGTATGCACCGTTGCGGCAGTTCGTCATGCCGAGACACCACGTGATGATCGAGTGTGATAAGCTCTACGTACACATACAACGGGTGCAAGGAAGTTTTGCATGCGTGTGTCGGTGTACTAGAGTAGGGGTACCCTAGTATCCCGAACCTGTGCACGGGTAGTCGCAGCATCCCGCGGCAAGGCTTGCCGGGTGACCGCCAAGATCCTCCGAGGTTCCTTTGGAGCCATTCAAGAACAAAGTATCCAAGCCAAGGAGACAAGACCCCGGCAAGAGGAGCTTGCCGGGAAGGCCAACCAAGGCATCTCAAGACCCCGGCAAGAGGAGCTTGCCGGGAAGGTCAACCAAGGCACCTCAAGGAACTTGCCGCGACGCACCACGCGTCCCGGCAAGGCCCGGTGAGCGACAAGCTCCCGGACGCGACAAGACAACGACCGCGGCAAGGCGCTTGCCGCGGCAAGCCACCACTCTGTGCCCCCGCTCCAGCACATCCACCAACGTGTCGCTCTAGGACCCTTCCAGGCGTGCGTGGCGGGAGGCTGTGTAGCCAGCGGTGCACGGTAGCAAGCGGCGCTGACAAGATTGCCATCATGGCGAGTGGTGGCGTCCCTGACGGTCCCTTTTGCACTGTTTAGGCGATGCAGACGGGCATTTAATACCCTTGTCCCCTGCCGTCAGGGTTCGGTATGATACACTGTAGCAGGTAGCTGTACCTACCGCAGCACTTTTCCATTTTTACCCTTTGTCTCCGTTGCCACCTGTCGGTGACCCCTTGAGAATATAAAAGGAGGCCCATGCGCAACGCTGGAGAAGGGAGGAGGACACTCACGCTTGGTCTCGTTAGCTGCTGGAGTGTACTGTAGCACTCCGCGCTCCCAAGCAAGAACTCAATACAAACCACAAAGCAGGAGTAGGGTTTTATGCATCCGTGCGGCCCGAACCTGGGTAAACCGCTCGTGTGCTTCGCCTCGATCCGCTCTTCGTGCGACCTCCGCCCCCTGTTTACGCATCCGTGCGGCCCGAACCTGGGTAAACCCCTCGTGTGCTTCGCCTCGATCCGCTCTTCGTGCGACCTCCGCCCCCATCGAACCGAAAGGGACTCGGTCCGCCGGTCCCATAGGTGCTCGTGGATCAGTACCCCGGCATCTTTGGCGCGCCAGGTAGGGGGCGTCAAGGTTTTGTGAACCAGATCCGGCGTTCACACGAGCTAGATCTTCATCATCTTCATCGACATGCCGCCGAAGAAGAAGGCTTCGGAGGGAACTACTCCGTCCGCGCCGAACCCACCACCGCCGGAGCAAACGGCTGATGGGGCAGGTGCCGGCGGAAGAACGGGTGTCGATGAGGGAGCTCACGGTGCTGCCAAGTCCAAGGACAAGGCTGCGCTACCCATCGGCGGCGTAGCCGGCTCCCACAACGACCGGGCGCACTCCAAGACCTCGGCGTCCGTACATGCACCGCGCCCATCTCAGGAGGCGCGGGACCGGCAGTGTCATGGTGCTCACGGTACCATGCGTTTGCTGGACCAAGATCGAGCTGGTGGATCTCGGAGTGCTCAAGACCACCATGCACGCCAACATGCTGGCGCGAGCGAGACACGGTCGCCTGGACGGGATACTGCTCCTTCTAACATGGTTAGAAGTCCGAGCATATCCCGCTCCTCGCACCGTTCGCCACCACCACCCGCCACTGCAGCAGAAGCTTTGGCGCGAGCTCAACTGCTCCTGGACTACTCTCCAACAATAGACAAGATCGACGACTGGAGGGCCACCATTCAGAGTCTCATCAGCTTCGCCAACGACGACACTCAACGGCAGCCGAGCACGTCGCAGCCGCAGCAAGTCAGCCAGGCATAAGCCGGTGGTGACAAGACCGGTGGGGGTGCAACCACTGTGCACTCTCCGCCCCGAAGGCCAAGGTCGCCGACTCGCCGGATCCACCTCGACAGCAACTCCACCGTGTCATCAGATCCGCGATCTCGTCGTGATCAGCGCCAAGTTCTTCACGAACGACAGCAAGAAGACGCTCGTACTCGCATCGAGCGCCGAAGAGAAGCGCGATGTCAATCAGACCAGCGTGCTGGGCCCTCTATCGACATGCATGCGCCAGGGGAACCAGGCGACTTGCCGTACGTGGTAGGTTGCCCTGCGTTTACTCGTGAGCTGCGACAAGTCCAGTGGCCCAGCATGAAGAATTTCAAGCCAGACATACCAGAGAAGTACGACGGCAAGTCGCATCCGTCGGAGTTCCTCAGCATCTACACCATCGCGGTGCAGGCTGCCGGGGGGCGGGACGACAAGATCCTTGCCGACTACTTCCCGCTGGTGCTCAAGCCCAACGTCAGGTCCTGGCTCATGCACTTGCCGGACAACTCCATATCCTCTTGGGCAGACCTATGCCATCAGTTTGTCGGCACCTTTACAGGCGGCCACAAACCACATGGCCAAGAGAGTGACCTTCATCTGCTCGCCCAGAAGGAAGGAGAGCCCTTGCACAAGTACATTCAGAGATTCAGCCGTGTACAGCACAACATTCCAGATGTCCACCCTGCCGCGGTCATCAGCGCGTTCCATCAGAACGTGCGTAACCGCAGGATGCGGGAGGAGATGGCGATGTGCAAGATCAGAGACGTCAGTGAGCTGTATGCCCTGGCCGACAAGTGTGCACGTGCTGAGGAAGGGAGGAAACTCCCTGGAGAGATACAGGAGCAGGAGGATCTGACAGCGAGCATGCTGCCCCGGCAAAGAAAAACCGGCGGCGGAACAGGAAGAAGAAAGGCAAAGATGTGCTAGTCGTTGAGCAGTCCGGCAACGAAGGTGGCGCCAAGAAAGCCAAGGCTGGTAGCTCCGGCAAGGAGATTGCCGCATGCACCAACTGCCAGGCTGTGGCGGTCGCCGACAAGCAGGACGGCACCGACAAGCAGTACTGCAAGATCCACCGCACCAAGGGCCATGACCTCCAGAGCTGCAAGAAGGTCGAGCAGCATGTCCAGCAGAAAAAGGCTGAATACGAGCGACGCGACAAGGAGAGGGCCCAAGGAGGCGCTGGAGAATCTGGCAAGAAGCGCGCCGGCCGGGGAGGACGCCGCGGCAAGGCCAAGCAGCGGCAAGGAGGCAGACCTCCCCGCGGCCGCGACAAGGATGAAGATGACGACGACGACGACGAAGACATGGATGATGTCGAGACCAGTGAGCAGGAGTTCTAGAAAGCCACAGAGGTCTTGTGCGTTGATGGCGGTGCTTCTCTGCATACTTCGCACCGCCAACTCAAGCAGTGGGTGCGGGAAGTCAATGCGGCAGAGCCACCTGTCGAGTCACGCAAGCTTCTGAAATGGTCCAGCACACCTATCATCTTTGATATTGAGGACCACCCTGATCGCACAACTGCGGTCGGGTGCTTGCCGATGTTGGTTTCACCAACTATCCGCAACCTCAAGGTCACTAAGATGCTAGTTGACGGCGGGGCCGGCTTGAACCTGATCTCCTCCGCTGTACTCCAGAAACTCCAGATCCCTGACAGCGAGCTTGAAGAGACCGGCACATTCCAAGGAATCAACCCGGGAAGGAGCAAGCCGAAGGGGAAGGTCACGTTGCCAGTAACATTTGGCAGCGAGTTGAACTTCAGGACTGAGAGGTTTACTTTTGACGTTGCCGATATTCCATTGCCTTACAATGGGATACTTGGCCGTCCAGCACTCGCCAAGTTCATGGCAGCCTCTCACTACGCATACACCATGCTGAAGATGCCAGGCCCGATAAGCGTCATCTCTGTCCCTGGCGACAAGAAGGATGCTCTTATCTGCGCCGACAAGATCTACCGGGAAGCGGCAGCCGCAGCAGATTGCAAGTCACCTGCCGTTGAAGCTCCCGGGGGGAAGAAGAAGACCAACTCCGGCAAGAGTTCTGATGCCCACTCCGGCAAGCGCACCTCTTCGGAGTACTGCGCTGCCGTTGAGGACGCACCGTCGAGCTCCACCGGCAAGTGTAAGAAGACAATGGCAGCTCCGCCAGAGACCAAGAAGGTGTCCTCCAAGGAGGACGGCACTGGTGGTACCTTCACCATCAGTGCCACTCTCGACCCTAAATAGGAAAGCGCGCTCATTGCTTTCCTGTGGGTGAATGTCGACGTGTTTGCGTGGCGACCGTCTGACATCCCCGGTGTTCCCAGGAAAGTAATTGAGCACCATCTTGCTGTTTGTCCTCATGCGCGGCCCGTCAAGCAGAAGGTCAGGAAGCAAGCAGTGGAGCGCCAAGAATTCATCGCAGAAGAGATCAAGAAGTTGGAAGCAGCAGGCCTTGTTAGAGGAGTGCTCCATCCTATGTGGTTGGCCAATCCTGTAGTCGTGCCCAAGGCGAACGGGAAATGGAGACTTTGTATCGACTTTACCGATGTTAACAAAGCTTGTCCCAAAGACCCATTTCCTTTGCCGCGCATTGACCAGATTGTTGACTCCATGGCCGGATGTGACTTGCTTTCATCTCTTGACGCGTACTCAGGATACCATCAGATCTTCATGGCAGAAGAGGATGAGGAGAAGACCGCATTCATTACTCCATGTGGCACGTACTGTTTCATACGGATGCCTTTCAGATTAAAAAATGCTGGTTCAACATTTGCAACAGTAGTCCATGTCGCTCTTGAGCCACAAATACACAGAAATGTGGAAGCCTACATGGATGACATAGTGGTCAAGAGCAAGGACACGGCAACTCTGATCCAAGATTTAGACGAGACCTTTGCAAATCTGCGCAAGATCAGCCTCAAGCTCAACCCCGAGAAGTGTGTGTTTGGAGTCCCCTCCGGCAAGCTTCTCGGGTTCTTCGTGTATCAGTGGGGAATCGAAGCCAATCCCGACAAGATCAAGGCCATTGAGCAGATTGAAGCACCAAAGCGCATCAAGGATGTACAAAGACTTGCCGGGTGCGTGGCTACTCTCAGCAGGTTTATCTCTAGGTCTGCTGAGCGCGCCCTGCCGTTTTTCAAATTATTGAAAAAGGCAGGTCCAATGAAATGGACTCCGGAAGCGGAGGCTGCGCTGCAAGACTTGAAGAGATACCTGTCCTCCCCTCCAATACTTGTCGCACCTAAGCCACAAGAAAAGTTGCTGCTGTATATAGCGGCAACCAATCAAGTGGTTAGTGCTACGTTAATAGCAGAGAGGGAGGCAGATGATGAGCCAGCAACCGCGGCAGGCACATCCAGCGACAAGCAAGGGGCTTCCCCGACAAGCTCTGGTCCCGACAAGGATGGATCTACGCAGACGCGCGAGGAGATACAGAAGAAAATGGTGTAGCGCCCAATTTACTTTGTCAGTTCCCTTCTGCAGGGGGCTAGGTCAAGGTACTCTGGCATGCAGAAATTGCTTTTCGGCCTTCTCATGGCCTCGAGAAAGCTGCACCATTACTTCCAAGCACATGAGATCACAGTTGTCACTCGCTTTCCGCTGAAGAGGATACTACAGAATCCAGAAGCGACAGGCAGGATTGTTGAGTGGGCACTGGAACTGTCAAGCTTTGGCCTCAAGTTTGAGAGTACTTCAACTATCCAAAGCAGAGCATTGGCAGAATTTATAGCAGAATGAACGCCAACACCAGATGAAGAAATTCCAGAAACAAGCATCCCCGTCAAGGAAGCAAGCAAAGAGTGGCTGATGTACTTTGATGGTGCCTTTTCGCTGCAAGGCGCCGGCGCTGGCGTGCTGCTTGTCGCACCCACCGGAGAGCACCTCAAGTACGTAGTCCAGATGCACTTTCCCAAGGAGCAAGCAACAAACAATATTGCAGAGTATGAAGGCTTGCTTGCCGGTCTCAGGATCGCGGCAGACCTTGGGATCAAGAAGCTCATTGTCAGGGGTGACTCGCAGCTTGTCGTCCGCCAAGTGAACAAGAGCTATCAGAGTCCATTGATGGCAGCTTACGTCGACGAAGTAAGAAAGCTAGAAGAGCACTTTGACGGCCTACAGATGGAGCATGTTCCAAGAGCTCAGAACGCCATTGCCGATGGCCTATCAAAGTGCGCCGCACTTAAGTTACCTATGGAACCAGGGATCTTTGTGCTCAAGCTGACTTAACCGTCTGTAACGCCATCAACTGGACAGAGCAAGAAGAGGAAGTTGATTTCTGGTGACTATTTTCCGGCAGAGCTTCCTGAAGCCGCCGCCAAGAAAGTGCCCAAGATCAACGCCAAGAGCGCTGAGGAGCAGTCTGCTCCGGCAAGCCCTAGGGTTTGTTCCGTTGAAGCAGAAGCTCCCGACAAGTTTTGCTCCGACAAGCTTGCCGGGGAACGTGAAGCTCCGGCAGAACCGCAGGTTCTCACCGTAGAAGCGGATGTTCCCGCAGCAGCAGATTTGCCTTTAGTCCTTGTTGTCGAGCCACAAGCTCCAGCATGGGCACAGCAGATTGTCCGTTTCCTTCAGGCAGGAGAACTTCCGGAGGAGAAAGAAGAAGCGGAAAGAGTAGCCTGGCAGTCAAGCATGTACCAGTTTGTCGACAACACACTGTACAGAAGAAGACTCAACGGTGTGAAATTGAAGTGTATTCACCGGGAAGATGGACAAAAGCTGTTGGCAGAGATACATGGAGGCATATGTGGTCACCACATTAGCGCAAGAGCACTTGCCGGAAAAGCATTCCGGCAAGGTTTCTTTTGGCCGACAGCCCTCCAGGATGCAACTACACAAGTAACCAAGTGTGAAGCGTGCCAGTTCCATTCCAAGCAGATACACCAACCAGCTCAAGCTCTCCAGACGATCCCTTTATCCTGGGCATTTTCGGTCTGGGGGCTCGACATCCTCGGCCCCTTTCCCCGTGCAATCGGGGGCTTTGAGTACTTGTAGGTTGCAATCGACAAGTTCACAAAGTGGCCGGAAGTGGAACCAGTGAGGAAGGTGACAACACAGTCAGCAGTCAAGTTCTTCAGGTCGATTGTTTGCCGCTTCGGGATCCCTAATAGGATAATCACCGACAACGGTACGCAATTCACGAGCCGCACCTTCATGCAGTACGTCCAAGATCTTGGCGCCAAGGTCTGCTTCGCTTCTGTTTCTCACCCGAGAAGCAACGGTCAAGCGGAGAGGGCAAATGCTGAAGTGCTGCGTGGGCTCAAGACCACGACTTTCGACAGGCTGCACAAGTGCGGAAGAAACTAGATCGAGGAGCTGCCAGTGGTTCTTTGGTCGATCAGGACGACGCCAAATCGAGACACTGGACAGACACCTTTCACTCTAGTCTATGGAGCAGAGGCAGTTCTCCCCACGGAACTCGTATACGGGTCACCTCGAGTGCTCGCTTATGATGAGCTTGAGCAAGAGCAGCTGCGACAAGATGACGCGCTGCTCCTTGAGGAAGACCGTCTTCAGGCTGCTCTATGAGCTGCTCGCTACCAGCAAGCTTTGCGCCGCTATCATAGCCGCAAAGTTAACGCCAGAAGTCTCGAGGAAGGCGACCTTGTTCTTCGGCGTGTTCAGTCCGCCAAGAATTCCAACAAGTTGACGCCGAAGTGGGAAGGCCCTTACCGGGTGAAACGAGTCACTAGGCCTCGCGCTGTCCGCCTTGAGACCGAAGATTGTATTCCGGTGAGCAATTCCTGGAACGTTGAGCATCTTCGTAAGTTTTACCCGTAAGGCGCGGTTGCCGGAACCTGTTCCGGCAACCACCTTTTGTACAAGTCTTGCCGCTGTTGCATGTAAACCTTTGTACAGGGCCGGGCATAGACCCCGTGCATAAGTAAAGCTCATGTGCTCCGCACATCTTGTCAATTTCATGCATTCTATTTTTTGCATATCCGATCTGACACTTTGTGCAGCACCTACTCCCCGGTAAGCAATAATGAGCCGTAAGGCTCCATATCTTTATTTTCTCTTCTTTCTTTTTTCTCAAGGAAAGGAAGGTTCCCGTCGCCCACAAGTTTGCCGGGGGGAAAGGAGAAGACGATGGTATGGACCAGGCGTCGTTCAAGAAAGTTTCGCCTTACCGGGAAGCAAACAACAGAAAAGCGACAAGAAAAGAAGAAAACAGGCGGCCTAGTCTACGCGATCGCCCTCGATCCTCTTGATCCCGCTCACCTTGTCCACAATGGGTGCGACAAGGGTCTTGAGCGCCTCCAGATCCGCATCCGGCGGCAGGGTCTTGAGGACGTTGGTGAGGTTGAGGCCCAGGTTGCGGAAGGCCACCTTCACCAACACTTTTTGAAGAGCTCCCGCGCAGATCTTGCATGACTCGTCGGCCAGCTGCTTTGGGATCCTCTCCCGAAGTCGCTGGAGGGCTGTCGCCACGCCTTTGAAGAACAAGACGAGCTTGGCGCTGGGTTGGAGGTTCTCGTCGGAGGGATACCCGAGATCCTCCACCCCCAGCTGCGCCAGCTCCCTGTCAACATCTGCGGCAGCACTCACGAGACTCTCCGTCCAGTGCTCCACATTCTCCCTGAAAGCCTTCTGGGCGGCGGCAGCACTCTCCAGCAGCGCCTTGTCGGCCTTGATCTCCTCCTTCAAGGCCACCTCCTGCTCCTTGGCGCCGTCCAGAGTCTTGGTCAAAGTGGTCAGCTTCAACTCAAGATCCGCGTTGGAGTCCTTGGCGGCGCTAAGCTCTTTGCCCTTCTCGGCGAGATCGGCCTCCAGCTGCGCCACCTTCGTCTCTAGCTCCTTCTTGGCGGCCTCGGCGGCTGCGGCAGCATCCTCCGCCTGCTTAAGAGCTCCGCCGAGTTGTTGCTCATGCGCGGCAAGCTCCTCCTCGTGGGTGCCAAGGTTGACCTTTCGCTGCGCCAGCTCGCCCTCCTGCGCAAACAGCTTCTCAGCGGCAAGCCGCCGTTGCTCTTCAACTTCGGCCTTCTCAAGGAAGAAGGCCTTTTGCTCTTCGGCGAGTTGCTCCCGCTCCTCCGCCAGGGACCGGAGAGCTTCCTGATGGAGACCCCGGAGCTCCTCCGCGCGCTTCTCGATGTCTGCTCCCGCCTTCGCGACAAGCGCCTCGCGAGATTCCAGCTTGGCTTGTCGCGCACGGTAGAGCGACAACAACTTCCGCAGTAGCCGCTCCTCCTCAGGCTCGTTGCTGCTGCTGCTCGGTGCGTCAACCAGCGTTAGCCCAGCGGAGGCGAGCACCTCCCCGTCGAAGATCTTTCCCTCGACCGGCGCCCTGGAGCTTGACGCCCAGGGGAGGTTGATGAAGATGCCATCGCCGGCCTTCAAGTAGACGCCTGGCTGGGGCTCTTCGGAGCCTGGCGCTGCGGTAGCGGCGGACGGGTCGGCGGTCGACATAGCGCCTGGCGCTCCTGCGGCCTCAGGGCCGTTAGTACGATCGCCAGACCCCTCCCCAGCTACTGCGGTGGCAGCTTTGGCGGCCTTTGCGCCGGCGGGATCGTCAGCACCGGCTTCTCCCTCGGTAGCAGCGGCGTCGTCGGCGGCAACCTCGATCTCCATCGGCTCTGCAGCAGATGGGTCTGACGGCCGGAAAAGGGAGAAGATTCAAGCAAATATCCAACAAAAAGAAGATCAAAAGAAGAAGAACCCAGGGGAAGTTTTGAAGCGAAAGGATTACCTGTACCGGGTTCTGCAGTCGTGGTCTCCGCCGTCGGGGGGCCGCTGGTGCTGTCCCTTGCCGGAGACTTCTCCCTTGCCGGAGAGCTCTCCCTTGCCGGAGGACTCCCCCTTGGCTCCTGGTGGGGCTGCTCTGCTCCTACGCAAACCAACAGTCAGATATCAGCAAAGACAGAGTATCCATGCGCACCTCACAGCGGAAAGCGAACCATATACTTATGCTGGGGGCTGCTCTGGAGAAAAGTTGCCGGGTCCGGCAAGGTTGTCTCGGGCGCGCCCCCTGCTGTCGCGGTGGGTTCGTCCTTGATGACAATCACCGGGACTTTGGCTCTCTTCGCTGCTCTCTGGGCCAAAGTCCTAAAAAGGAACAAGTTCAGAGTAAAGCAAATGAGATACAAGACAAAACAGCAAGAATTGAAGAATTACAAGTACAACAAGGGAATCTTACTCTTCTTCTTCTTCCTCGTCGGAGCTGAACGCGGAGAAGTCGAAGTCCGGCTCACGACCAGCCTGAGGAGGCGGAGGAGTAGGTTCCCTTGGCCGCATGGCGGGAGCAGTGGCGGTGGTCCGGGAGGGCCCCGCTCCAGTTGCCGTCGCAGCGTGAGGTGCTCCCGCGGTAACAGTGCTTGCCGCGGTGGAGCGTGTCACGCGGCGTGGCGACTGTTGACTCGCCTGCCGCTCCGCTACGTCACCGGCCTTGCGGAGACGCCTTCTTGGTGGAGATGGAGGCTCTGCTTGCGGCAAGCTGCCTGAAGATGAGGAGGAAGAGGAGTTGATTTCCGGCGAGCCGCTCGTATCCTTGGCGGGCTCGCTCGACTCGACGTCATGCCCGGCAAGCTCTTTCTCGCCGGCAGGCTCCCCTCGCTCGGCACGGCTTGCCGCCTCTGCTGCCTCTTCCTCCTCCACGGTAAATCCAAATCCGCCCGCGGCTGCGGCTGCCGCCGCCTCTTCCAGCCTAGTGGCGATGCGTATCATCTCCGCATCGGTGGTGTCGCGGGTGAGGCTATCCTTATCGTCGGAGCGGATCGGCACTTCTACCAAGCCATCGAAGAATTGCTGCACGACGTCGTCTGCAGGCTCTTGCCAAGTTGGAACAATTCCATGCGAGTCGCACAGCAGCATCATTGCATGGATGCGGTCGAGCGCGGAGTTGTTGCACAGCGGAACGACCCCCCCAGCAACCTGAACACTTCGGGATGTTGAGGGTCGTACTTGAACAGCTCCTGGAGCATCCCGTTAAGCTCTAGAACAGTGAAGTTGAAGTTGAGGCCCGGACGCAGCCTCATGATGTCCGCCGCATTCTTGAATTCCCAGGCGGGTCTCCCCCGTTCCTGCAGGGGGGCGATGCGGCGACGAAGAAAATCTGCGCCTACAGTGAGCCCGGCAAGCCTGAGGCGTAGGATCCGGGTGACGACAATCTTCAGCCTATCGTCTTCCGGAGCCACGTCACTCCAATCGCTGCCGCGTGCTACTGGGGCTTGGCGCCGGGCGGTAAACGGCTGCGGGTTCTCCTCGTCAATCCAACACCAGTCTGCTCTCCATTCCTCCCACTTGCCGCGGAACTCTCCCTCCAGATAAGTGTCCTTCTTGCCGTCCCTTGAGATCCAAGCGATTCCGCCGGATAAAGGCTCTCCTCTCTCTACCCGGGGCATAAAGAAGTGGCGAAAAAGGGCTACATTGGGATGGACTCCGACAAAGTTTTCGCAGAGATGTGCGAAAACTGCCATGGTCAGTACGGCATTGGGGGTGAAATCAAGGAGGTGGAACCCGTAGGAGTTCATAATGTAGCAGAAGAACTCAGAGAAAGGCGGGCAGAGCCCGCAGTAGAAGAACAAGGCGAAGAAAGGGTATCCGTTTGGAGCCGTTTTCCAAGCGGCGGCTGGAAGTACCTTCGTGCGCGGATGCGCTCGCGTCTCCGTCGACCAGAAGAAGTAATAGTTCTCCCTCAGCTCCCTCGCGGCGAGCTTGGGGGTGGGGGGGGAAGACTGCCCGCTCCTTTCGCAGCGCCGCAAGCCGCTGCGCCTCGGTCGACTTCACAACCTTCCCCTTGTCGGCTCTTGGAGCCATGGCGGAAGTGGTGGACGAGGTCGACGGCGTTGGTGGTGCTGGTGGTGATGGGGGGCGGAGCGCTGCTCTCTTTCGGCTTTGGGAAGATGAGGGAGCGGCGGAGGTTTCCGGGATTGAAGCAGCAACCGGCGAATGGGCGAACTACCCCTGTTTCCCCTGCTTATAAAGAGGGAGGGGGCGGACATTCTGCATTTCCGAATAAAGAAACCACCCACGATCTCTCCCACGACGCCGCATTCAACGCGTGCCGTTCAGGGAGGGCGCGGTGGATACGGAGAGAGATACGGCATAACCCAGACCGCGCGTGCCCGTGCCCTGTTTTGGGCCTGGCCCAACAACGCTCGGCACCGTGTATGGCCCAGGCCCGGGGGCTCCTGTCGGTGTACTAGAGTAGGGGTACCCTAGTATCCCGAACCTGTGCACGGGCAGTCGCAGCATCCCGCGGCAAGGCTTGCCAGGTGACCGCCAAGATCCTCCGAGGTTCCTTTGGAGCCATTCAAGAACAAAGTATCCAAGCCAAGGAGACAAGACCCCGGCAAGAGGAACTTGCCGGGAAGGCCAACCAAGGCATCTCAAGACCCCGGCAAGAGGAGCTTGCCGGGAAGGCCAACCAAGGCACCTCAAGGAACTTCCCGCGACGCGCCACGCGTCCCGGCAAGGCCCGGTGAGCGACAAGCTCCCGGACGAGACAAGACAACGACCGCGGCAAGGTGCTTGCCGCGGCAAGCCACCACTCTGTGCCCGCGCTCCAGCACATCCACCAACGTGTCGCTCTAGGACCCTTCCAGGCGTGCGTGGCGGGAGGCTGTGAAGCCAGCGGTGCACGGTAGCAAGCGGCGCTGACAAGATTTCCATCGTGGCGAGCGGTGGCGTCCCTGACGGTCCCTTTTGCACTGTTTAGGCGACGCAGACGGGCATTTAATGCCCTTGTCCCCTGCCGTCAGGGTTAGGTATGATACACTGTAGCAGGTAGCTGTACCTACCGCAGCACTTTTCCATTTTTACCCTTTGTCTCCGTTGCCACCTGTCGGTGACCCCTTGAGCATATAAAAGGAGGCCCGTGCGCAACGCTGGAGAAGGGAGGAGGACACTCATGCTCGGTCTCGTTAGCTGCTGGAGTGTACTGTAGCACCCGCGCTCCCGAGCAAGAACTCAATACAAACCACAAAGCAGGAGTAGGGTTTTACGCATCCGTGCGGCCCGAACCTGGGTAAACCGCTCGTGTGCTTCGCCTCAATCCGCTCTTCTGCGACCTCCGCCCCCGGTTTACGCATCCGTGCGGCCCGAACCTGGGTAAACCGCTCATGTGCTTCGCCTCGATCCTCTCTTCGTGCGACCTCCGCCCCCGTCGAACCGAAAGGGACTTAGTCCGCCAGTCCCATAGGTGCTCGTGGATCAGTACCCCGGCAGTGTGGAATACTCGGGTTAAACTTGATGAGCCTAGCATGTACAACATGGCCTCGGAACACTGGAGACCGAAATGTCGAACATGAATCATATAGTAGATATGATCAACATAGAGATGTTCACCATTGATGACTACTCCATCTCACGTGATGATCGGACATGGTTTAGTTGATTTGGATCACGTGATCATTTAGATGACTCGAGGGATGTTCTATCTAAGTGGGAGTTCTTAACTAATATGATTAATTGAACTTAATTTATCATGAACTTAGTCCTGATAGTTTTTGCATATCTATGTTGTAGATAAATAGCTCACGTTGTAGCTCCCCTATGTTTTTGATATGTTCCTAGAGAAAACTAAGTTGAAAGATGATAGTAGCAATGATGTGGAGTGGGTCCGTGATATGAGGATAATCCTCATTGCTGCACAGAAGAATTATGTCCTTGATACACCGCTAGGTGACAGACCTATTCATGGAGCAGATGCAGACGTTATGAACGTTGGACAAGCTCGGTATGACGACTACTTGATAGTTTAGTGCACTATGCTTTACGGCTTAGAACCGGGACTTCAAAAATGTTTTGAACGCCATGGAGCATATAAGATGTTCAAAGAGTTGAAATTGGTATTTCAGACTCATGCCCATGTCGAGAGGTATGAGGCCTGTGACAAGTACTTTGCCTACAAGATGGAGGAGAATGGCTCAGACAGTGAGGATGTACTCAGAATGTCTGGGTAGTACAATCGCTTGAATCAAGTGGGAGTTATTCTTCCAGATAAGATAGTGATTGACAAAGTTCTCTAGTCACTATCACCAAGTTACTAGAACTTCGTGATGAACTATAATATGCAAGGGGTGACAAAAATGATTCCCAAGGTCTTCACGTTGCTGAAATCAGCGAAAGTAGACACTACTAGGGAAAAGCCTATACATAGAATCTTATCAACATCGCACTTTAAAATAAGGCGTTGTTGCTATGTAGCAGTAGCGCGTGCACACAAAACTCCCTGCTGAAATAAATGTAGCAGTAGCTCGCCTGCTCCGAGACGCGCTACTGCTATAATTGCCACGACGCCGCTGCGAGGCTAGTTCTAGCACCAGGGCATTAATACGAAGAGCGCTACTGCTATGGATCATAGAAGTAGCGCATTTCCACAATAACCGCTACTGCTAAGTTTACTACAAAAATTTAGTCCCACCTCGCTTCGTGAAGAGAGTTTCTACCACCTTAAATATGTTACTTCTCAAACTTCCACAAGCACTTGGTCTTCATTGAACTCTATGTGTAGAATTTGTGGCCGCAATATGAGTCTTCACCGGTTCCTAAACCGGTGAGAAATCATATTGACAAATCAGATTGTACACAAAAAGATCATTGATGATCAATGCATTTTTGATGTCTATTTTTACATGCTGACACATAGCAATAGCGCGTTCTTTGTGAAAGGCGCTACTGCTAGGTCGTTTAACAGTAGTGCCTTTCTCTATAGCGCGCTATTGCTAAGCAATTCCATCTCCCACCCCCACTCTCCTCTATCCGATCCACTCACACTCACTCGATCTCCCCCTCAATCCCCCCGCGCCGGTCCTCCCCCGTCACCCCTCCTCCCGCTGTGCCGCTGTCACCTCCTCCTCGCTAGACTCGGTACCGGCCTCCTCCTCCGTCCTCCGTCCACTCGCCACTCGCCGGCCCCTCCTTGGTCCGCCTTCCTTCTCTGTCCTCCCTCCACTCGCCGCCGACCGGCCCCTCCTCGCTTCGCCTTCCTCCTCCGTCCTACTCTCTTCTTCCTTATTGAGTCACCCCTCCTTCTCCCTCCTCCCTCCTCCATCCACAACCCCTCCTCCCTGCTACATTTTGATTTAGTAGGCTAGTTCATATGCAACATTTTGATTTAATTGATATGATTTAGTTGATTTAGTAGGCTAGTTGATTTAGTTGATTTAGAACATTTTGATTTAGTATGCTAGTTGATTTAGTAGGCTAGTTGATTTAGTTGATTTAGTAGGCTAGTTGATTTAGTTGATTTAGTATGCACCATTTTATTGTTATTTTTTCTGTAGATGGATAGTTAGATGCTTGTGTTTTTCTGTAATAAGTTATTTTTTTGGCAAAATGTAGGTGCCAATTTAGTTAAATTTGCCACTTGTTTGTTTAATCAATTATCTTAGGCAACAGGGGCCAAATTAGATGAAATGTCTTGGTAGGTGGTACCCTGATTTGGTAGATATTTCTGAAAAGTTTTTCCGGCAATAGATGCCACCGAAATGCTTTGGTAGGTGGTACCTTGTCATCTAATATGTTACTAGATCTTAGGGTTATAATTGTCCATCAAATTGCTTCTCGCGGAGGAACCTAAAATATCACATGCTACTGTTTTTCTTTCCCGTGAAGTGGATCGTTAATCCTTTTCTCATATTGCTTTAGGAAAATGGCGCCACCACCACCACCATGTCTACTGTGCAAGTCAAGGTGCACCAGCAGCCTTGCAACTGACAAGCTGTTCGGCATCTACTTCCAGCCTTGTTTTCGTCATGCGGCGGTAGGAAATTAGATGAAATGTAAAAACTATTTTATTTTTAGTGTTGGCATTACTGCATTGTGTCATTTTGCTTTTTTACACAGATCGTCCCATGCAATGTGAGGTTGAAATTCAACAAGCTGACAGGAGACACTGTGACATTTGAGGCTCCTGGGGGCCATACACTATGGATGTCGAGAAAGGATGCAATATGTCGCAGATTGGAGGAGATGGATGGGCCCGTTTCCTCACCCGCATGCCTCTTACTGGTGATGAGTTGATCTGCTTCTCCTTCAGAGCAGAAAGACCCAAGCTGGCTGTCATTTATATCAACCTGGTAGAAGATGATGAAGATGATGAAGATGATGAAGATGATAAAGATAATGAGGACCCCCTCGATGAAGATGATGAGAACCCACTTCATGAAGCCATCGTAGCTCAAAGAATGAGGCTGAGCGAGGAGGAGGTGTGCAACCTATGGGACATAATTCCGCCACGTGATGACTTTGTTAGGGTGCCATTCGTGACCCGCCTGACAAGTACCATGGTCGATCGGCATGAAATGGTATGTTATATTGACTGTAGTAATTTGATGATATATATATGATTTATTGTTATCCGATGATATGCTTAGTGAATCCGATGATATGCTTAGTGTAGAGTCCAATGATATGCTTAGTGAATCCGATCATATGCTTAGTGTAGAGTCCAATGATATGCTTTGTGGAATCTAGTCGATGATATGCTTTAGTGTAGAGTCTGACACATGCTTATTAGTGTAGAATCCAAGGAACTATTAATAGTGTAGATAATCCATATATACTTATTAGTAGAATCCATGCTTAATTAGTACAAATGCGTAGTACTGTGTCTTTTGATAGTGTAGAAATCTATACTTGATAGAAATATATTTGCAAGAGTATGTGCGAGGCTATTTATTAATTGATATGTTTTTCTTATTCAGAAATTGCCAAAGAACCTATCTGTGAGTTGTGGTATCAAGCCTGATGAAGAAGGCTCAGCTGGACTACGCCTTACCGCAAGGGGCTCCATCAGCACCTGTACTTACCGTATGGACATAGACGGTCGCACAAACTTAAACTTGGTTGGGTGGAGGAGATTCCTCGTTCTCAAGAATCTTCGTGTTGGATAGGCCATCCTAATTACTATCAGGAACACCCACTACCCAGGCTTCAGGATGATGATCATCATCGATATCATCTAGAACTACATATGTGTGTGTGGCTATATCATCTAGAACTACATATGATGATCATCGTAGATGTCGTCGATTTCATGTAGAACTACATATGATGATCGTCGTCGATATCACCTAGTACTGCTTGAGGATGCATGTTGACTATATATGAAATTGTTATCTAGTAGTACTACCTAGTACCTATAATGCTTTATGAAATTGATATATAGTAGTACCAAGTATCTAGAAATTGCAGTTTATTGAAATTGAAACGGGGTAGGAAATGGGGAAAATGATGAATGATATAGCAGTAGAGCGGGGCTAGGAAACCGCTACAGCTAACTAATAGTAGCGCGTTCCGGAAAAGCGCTGCTGATATAGTCTAGAGTAGTAGCGCGTGTACGGCACGTGATACTACTAAACATTAATTGTAGTGTCGTACTAGTAGCGCGGCCACCCGCGCTGCTGATGGCATCAAAACTCGCGCTACTACTAGGGTTTCCCCTAGTAGTGAGAAATCAAGAAATAGCATCAAGTGTTGATGGTTAACAAGACCACTAGTTTGAAGAAAAGGGCAAGGGAAAGAAAGGGAAACTTCAAAAGAATGGCAAGAAAGTTGCCACTCCCATGAGGAAGCCCAAAGCTAGACCCAAGCCTAAAACTGAGTGCTTCTACTGCAAAGGAAATGGTCACTAGAAGTGGAACTGCCCTAGATACTTGGCGGATAAGAAGGATGGCAAAGTGAACAATGGTATATTTGATATACATGTTATTGATGTGTACTTTACTAGTATTTATAGCAACCCCTCGGTATTTGATACTAGTTCAGTTGCTAAGAGTAGTATCTCAAAACATTAGTTGCAAAATAAACATAGACTAGTTAAGGCGAGGTGACGATGTGTGTTGGAAGTAATTCCAAGGTTGATACGATCACCATCGCACACTCCCACTACCTTCAGGATTAGTGTTGAACCTAAATAAATGTTATTTGGTGTTGGCATTGAGCATGAATGTGATTTAATCATGTTTATTGCAATACAGTTAGTCATTTAAAAGTCAGAGAATAATTATTGTTCTGTTTACATGAATAAAACCTTCTATGGTCATACACATAATATGAATGGTTTATTGAATCTCGATCATACACTGGTACGCGTCGGTGATATACAAACGGTTTTTAACCCCTTTCTGCGATGGCATTTGGAACTGTGCCAAGTTAGTGTGGGAGATAGGGGGTCCTTCCCACATGACCTAGAAATTGTCGGGGATAGGCCCCCCCGGGACACAGGTTGGGGCCGTGTGCGATCGGGCGAGGCATCGAAATCCAATCAGTTCCGTAGGTATGTACATCCCACACGGTAATCCGAGAAAATCATTTACGCAGGTATGTACATCCCACACGGTAATCCGAGAAAATCATTTACGCAGGTATGTACATCCCACATGGTGAATCCCATAAAAACATTTCTGTTCGTATGTATATCACACACAGTCAATCCAAGGAATACGTTTATGTTCTTATGTACATCCCACACAGTCAATCCAGGGAAAACTTTTCCGTTCGTACGTACATCCCACAAAGTTTTATGTGTAGGCTCGTGTGTGAAAGGTGTAACTGAAAGAAATATGCCCTAGAGGCAATAATAAGGTTCTTATTTATATTTCCTTATATCATGATAAATGTTTATTATTCATGCTAGAATTGTATTAACCGGAAACTTAGTACATGTGTGAATACATAGACAAACAGAATGTCACTAGTATGCCTCTACTTGACTAGCTCGTTAAATCAATGATGGTTATGTTTCCTAACCATAGACATGAGTTGTCATTTGATTAACGGGATCACATCATTAGAGAATGATGTGATTGACTTGACCCATTCCGTTAGCTTAGCACTTGATGACCGTATTAGTTTAATGCTATTGATTTCTCCATAACTTATACATGTTCCTATGACTATGAGATCATGCAACTCCCGAATACCGGAGGAACACTTAGTGTGCTATCAAACGTCAGAACGTAACTGGGTGACTATAAAGATGCTCTACAGGTGTCTCCAATGATGTTTGTTGAGTTGTCATAGATCGAGATTAGGATTTGTCACTCCGTGTACCGGAGAGGTATCTCTGGGCCCTCTCGGTAATGCACATCAAAATAAGCCTTGCAAGCAATGTGACTAATGAGTTAGTTGCGGGATGATGCATTACAGAACGAGTAAAGAGACTTGCCGGTAACGAGATTGAACTAGGCATTGAGATGCCGACGATCGAATCTCGGGAAAGTAACATACCGATGACAAAGGGATCAATGTATATCATTATGCGGTTTGACTGATAAAGATCTTCATAGAATATGTGGGAGCCAATATGAACATCCATGTCTGCTATTGGATATTGACCGGAGACGTGTCTCGGTCATGTCTACATAGTTCTTGAACCCGTAGGGTCCGCATGCTTAACGTTCGGTGACGATTGGTATTATGAGTTTATGAGTTTTGATTTACCAAAGACAGTTCGGAGTCCCGGATGTGATCACGGACATAACGAGGAGTCGTGAAATGGTCGAGACATAAAGATTGATATATTGGATGACTATATTCGGACACCGGATGAGTTCCGGGGATCACCAGATAATTATCGAAGTGCCGGAGGTTATCGGAACCCCCGGGGGAACTAATGGGCCAACATGGGCCTTGTGTGAGAGAGAAGGAGGCCTTAGGGATGGCCGCGCCCCCCCCCCTTGAGGAGTCTGAATTGGACAAGGAGGGGGTAGCACCCCATCTTTCCCTCCATCTCTCCCTCTCCTTCCTTCCCCCTTCCTCCTGCTAGTTGGACTAGGAAAGGGGGGTCCTACTCCTACTAGGAGGAGGACTCCTCCCCTCCTTGGCGCACCCCAGGGGCCGGCCAGCCTCCCCCTTGCTCCTTTATATACGGGGGCAGCGGGGCACCCTAGGACACACAAGTTGATCATTGATCTCTTAGCCGTGTGCGGTGCCCCCCTCCACCATAATCCACCTCGGTCATATCGTCATAGCGCTTAGGCGAAGCCCTACATCGGTAGCTTCATCATCACCATCATCACGCCGTCGTGCTGACGAAGCTCTCCCTCGACACTCAGCTGGATCAAGAGTTCGTGGGACGTCACCAAACCCAACGTGTGCAGATCGCGGAGGTGACGTACTTTCAGTAGTAGGATCGGTCGGATCGTGAAGACGTATGACTACATCAACCGTGTTGTCATAACGCTTCCGCTTACGGTCTACGAGGGTACATGGACAACACTCTCCCCCTCTCGTTGCTATGCATCACCATGATAGATCTTGCATGTGCATAGGAAAATTTTGAAATTACTGCGTTCCCCAACAGTAACTATCACACACGGTATGCCTTGGTTAACTGTTTGCTTTTATCAACTACCCTGTTCCAGAATTCATCCGATTAACCAGTTAACTTGCCGATTAATCCCTACTCATAGGGTCCCCGAGTAGCCGATTACCCGATAAATCGTCCGATTAATTGATGAAATGGCTAATTAACTTGTCAATTAGCCTATTAATCCCCTACTCACCAGCCGACCAAGCAGCTACCAGTTAATGATTTCCTCAACAATGATCAACTATATCACACATGATTTGATGAAGAGAACTATGTGGCATTGGGCTATCCATCGCAAGTGCTTTTACTGCTAGAACCGTTTGCTAAGGTCCATGACACATTTAGCAGGTTTATTAGTTTACAATTGATAATTCCAGTATTACGCAAATTCACATTTCATATCAAACAACTATTTACCAATTTCATATTGTGCACATAAATATATTATAACATCAAAGTACGATAGCTACATGAAAATAGCACAGTACAACGTATAGCTAGTTCAACTTCATAAGAACAATATATTCATTTCCCTAGTCGAGATCATCCAGGCTCGTCTTATCCACCTCTGCTTTCAGTTTAGTAAGAACCTATTTTGCACGGGCCAACTGGGAAAGTGCCCCCTCCTTCGCCAACACCATCTTAGCAAAGTCTGGTTTAAAAAATCTGAGCTTATTCTCCACCTTCAACTTTTTATCCCGCATCTTCAAATATTCTTCAGCATTGACAATAGTTTCTCTAAGACTACATCTGTTCTCTTCATCATACCTGCTCCAGAGCTTCGGTAGGCACATCTTCAAAGAGTATGGCCACTCTTGATCAACCCACTCCAAGTAAGAACACTTCCGTTCATCCTATAATATTTAAAACTAGATCAATAACAATTGTAGGGGAAATGGGTTTATAGCAACATAGAAAATCACCAATGCTTATTTTGAAAAACTGAAGAAACTTGTTAATTATGACATATCTTCTCAAAAAGATCAATGTGCAAATGAAATAATTGGTACTGAAACAACAACCAAATTCTAGAACATCAGAAGCTATAATTAACTACAACGACGCTACAAGTTCTTACTCATGTACAATAAATAACAAATTGAACATTTTATGAGGAAGGTAAATATAACTGCAACAGCATAGCGACAGTGTTTGGATGACAGCAAATTTATACTAATAGGTGTGTACATGCACAAATTTAGTAACCTGGAACTAGTAGCACTAAGGCCGTCCACTATGTATGCCAAAACTAGGGTAAAGACAACTGTTGCTACATCTCGCACCGGTGCCCTGCACTGGCGAGCCAATGCAGCGGAAAATAATCAAGGACCCGGACTCCGGAGCACGTAGTTGCTCCGATGCCCAGTTCCTTCGTGCCATAAAGATTTAGTATTTTATTGCTTGGCTGCTCGGATGCGCATGGGATGAGTTTGATAATTCAAATTTTGGTGGAAATTTCCCCGGGCACGTCATTGCATAATTTAACATTGCTTGCTAATTTGGGCACACAAAAGAGCGTATAGCAGACAGACCACACTAACTGAATCGAGCAAGTTTAGTAATTAAACAGAGCCAGTTGACCTAAACATTGCTCTAACAAAAGACCAGCATTAAAAATGAAGCCTAAGTACTCATTATTTTAACAAATCCGCCACTGCGCCGGCCTATGCATCACCGATGTGAGATGAGACGTCAATGACTTGTCCTAGTGACATGCCGCCGTTGGTGGACTCTGCGTCCCTCCTGGTGAAGTCGACCGCGTCCTCGTCCTCGTCGTCGGTGCCGCCCTCAAGGTTGTAGTACTCGTAGTAGTGGCTGCGCCAGAGCTCGCGTTGGTACTCCACCACCGATTCCTCGACGGACGGACTCTTCTCTACCTTGACCTCGGCCACGCGAAACTCATCCTCCCGGTGCTCCTTGATCTCCCCCGCCTCCTGCATCTCCAGCTCCCGCTCGGTGACCTCATGAGGAAGTAGGTGCTCCATGGCCACCACTGCCTTTTCAAACGTGGGTTGCATGCTGGAGTCTGAGGTGGCCTGGAATATCTTGGCGTGTGCATCCTCGATCTTGGCATGGATGGCCTTGACCCGGGCTAGGGCGACATCGGCGGCACGGACGACAGCCCGAGCGCTCTCGGCCTTTGTAGTCGCCATCGCAGCAACAAATGCAGCCGTCTTGGCTGCTACAGCTGCCCTGTCCGCTGCCGCATATGCCCTCTCGGTGTAAGCGGCCGCGTTCAATGCGGATGCGGCGACACTCTCGAGGTAGATAGTCACGCTCTCAGCGTAGGCGGCGGCGCTCGGGGTGACACGACCATCGTATGGGCCTTCATGAAGCGTTTCCATGGTGTCATCTTTGCAAGAAGGGGGTGTGGGAATGGGGATCAGGATTCGTGGATTCGAGGGTTGCCGGCACTGGAGCAGACGAGCCGGCGAAGCTTAAGGAGGGAGACTTAAATAGACCCAGATATTTTCATCGCAAACGGTTCCTACAAAACAACTATGTGTGATGTTGTAGATATTTTTTTATTAGCTGTGAAAGACAAATTTGGAGTAAAGTGGCAACGGATGGTGTTTTAAATGAATAAGAAATTTTGTAGTACTAATACAACTGTCATGTCAAATTTTGGAAAATTTCAGGGGTCATTTGACCTTTAAGACATTTATGTAATTTTCTAGCCATTTAATGACCGTAATTGAAATTTGAACTACATGTACATGAAAAAGCTAACCATAACGGTTTGAAAACTAATATGTCATGTACTTGTGTGCGATTTAATTCAATGTGCAGTAAATTGGAAGGAATTTTCAAACATATTGGTCTAATGGCTATGACACAATTAAGTATGGAGTGACATGGCATTTTAATTCCAAAAAATAAAAAAAATAAAAACATGAAACCTTGGTTGATGTAATGTCATGCCACCAAGATGATGTGGTAAAAAAATTGGCATGTTTGACGAAAGTTTGGACACACACCCCTCACAAACCGAAGCAACTCACTAGAAGGCTCGTGGTTCCGATATGGAACAATGCATGTTTGATGACTAACGGGAGATAGCTTCCTCTTATGGCCTTCAATTTTTTTCTACGTCTAACGTGCACTACTACAACTGTAATGTGAAATTTTTGAAAATTCTAGGGGTCATTTGACCTTTTAAAGACATTGAAGTGATTTTCTAGCAATTTAATGACCGTAACTCAAATTTGAACTACATCTACATGCAACGCATAACCGAAACAGTTTGAAAAATCATATTTGTGTACTTATGTGCGAGTTAATTCCATGTGCAATAAACTAGAAGGAATTTTCAAACATATTTGTCTCACGACATGGACACATGCATACGTATGCATGGAGTGACATGGCATTTTAATTCCAAAAAATCAGAAACACATGAAACCTTGGTTGATGTAATGTCATGCCACCAAGATGATGTGGTAATGAAATTGGCATGTTTGGAGAAAGTTTGGACACACAACCCTGACAAACCGGAGAAACTCAATAGAAGGCTTGTGGTTCCCAGACGGAACAATGCATGTTTGATGACGAACGGGAGATAGCTTCCTCTTACAGCCTTCAATTTTTTCCTACGTCTAACATGCACTACTACAACTTTAATGTGAAATTTTGGAAAATTCTAGGGGTCATTTGACATTTTAAAGACATTTAAGTGATTTCTAACCATTTAATGACCGTAATTCAAATTTGAACTAAATCTACATGCAACGCCTAACCAAAACGGTTTGAAAAATCATATCTATGTACTTGTGTGCGAGTTAATTCCATATGCATTAGATTTGAAGGAATTTTCAAACATATTGGTCTCACAACATGGACACATGCATATGTATACGTGGAGTGACATGGCATTTTAATTCCAAAAATAAAAATAAAATGATCAGAAAAACATGAAACCTTGGTTGATCTAATGACATTCCACCAAGATGATGTGGTAAAGAAATTGGCATGTTTGACAAAAGTTTGGACACACACCCCTCACAAACCTTTGCAACTCACTAGAAGGTTCGTGGTTCCGAGAGGGAACAATGCATGTTTGATGACGAACCGGAGATAGCTTCCTCTTACGGCGTTCAAATTTTTTTTCTATGTTTAACATGCACTAATACAACTGTCATGTGAAAATTTGGAAAATTTCAGGGGTTATCTGACCTTTTAAAGACATTTAAGTGATTTTCTAACCATTTAACAACCGTATTTCAAATTTGAACTACATCTACATGCAACACCTAACCAAAACGGTTTGAAAAATCATATTTTTGTGTACTTGTGAGCAACTTAATTCCATGTGCAGTAAATTAGATGAAATTTTCAAACATATTGGTCTCAAGGCATGGGCACATGCATGGAGTGCCATGGCATTTTAATTCCAAAAAAATTGATCAAAAAAATGAAACCTTGCTTGATTTAATCTCATGCCACCAAGATGATGTGGTAAAAAAATTGGCCTGTTTGACACAAGTTAGGACACACACCCCTCACAAACCGGAGCAACTCACTAGAAGGTTCGTGGTTCCGAGAAGGAACAATGCATGTTTGATGACGAATGGGAGATAGCTTCCTCTTATAGCCTTCAATTTTTTTCTATGTTTAACGTGCACTAATACAACTATCATTTGAAAATTTGGAAAATGGCAGGGGTCATTTGACCTTTTAAAGACATTTAAGTGATTTTCTAACCATTTAATGACCGTAATTCAAATTTGAACTACATCTACATGCAACGCCTAACCATAACGGTTTGAAAAATCATATTTTTGTGTACTTGGGGGCGAGTTAAAAAATCATCAGACGATGTAAATATCTGGTGTTCAAAAAAAATGTAAAGATCTGGCAAGACAACCGGCCCCCACATAATTGGCACTCTATCTTGCGGCTCGAGGTTTGGTAGGTGAGTGGCGGGGATCATTAATCAGACATGGTTCTGTATTGGAAACCGTTAGCTATTATGTTCACACGCGGATTTTGCTGTGGGAATCGTTTATAATTCCAACTAAAGTACTCGTAAATTCCGGCGACTGATACGTCTCCAACGTATCTATAATTTTTTATTGTTTCATGCTATTATATTATCTGTTTTGGATGTTTAATGGGCTTTACTAAGCACTTTTATATTATTTTTGGGACTAACCTACTAACCCAAGGCCCAGTGCAAATTGCTGTTTTTTTGCCTATTTCTGTGTTTCGCTGAAAAGAAATATCAAACGGAATGAAACCTTCGGGGGAGTTATTTTTGGAACAAACATGACCCAGGGGACTTGGAGTGGATGTCAAGAAACAAACGAGGCGGCCACGAGGCAGGGGGCGCGCCTACCCCCCTGGGCGCGCCCTCCACCCTCGTGGGCCCCTCGTAGCCCCAGCGACCTACTTCTTCCTCCTATATATACCCATATACCCCGAAAACATCCAGGAGCACTACGAAACCCTATTTCCAGCACCGCAACCTTCTGTACCCAAGAGATCCCATCTTGGGGCCTTTTCCGGAGCTCCACCGGAGGGGAAATCAATCACATAGGGCTTCTACATCAACACCATAGCCTCTCCAATGATGTGTGAGTAGTTTAACTCAGACCTTCGGGTCCATAGTTATTAGCTAGATGGCTTCTTCTCTCTCTTTGGATCTCAATACAAAGTTCTCCTCGATCTTCTTGGAGATCTATTCGATGTAACTCTTTTTGCGGTGTGTTTGTCAAGATCCGATGAATTGTGGGTTTATGATCAAGATTATCTATGAACAATATTTGGTTCTTCTCTAAATTCTTATATGTATGATTTAATTATCTTTGCAAGTCTCTTCGAATGATTAGTTTGGTTTGGCCTACTAGATTGATCTTTCTTGCAATGGGAGAAGTTCTTAGCTTTGGGTTCAATCTTGTAGTGTCCTTTCCAAGTGATAGCAGGGGCAGCAAGGCACGTATTGTATTGTTTCCATCGAGGATAAAAATATGGGGTTTATATCATATTGCTTGAGTTTATCCCTCTACATCATGTCATCTTGCTTAATGCGTTACTTTGTTCTTATGAACTTAATACTCTAGATGCATGCTGGATAGAGGTCGATGTGTGGTATAATAGTAGTAGATGCAGAATCGTTTCGGTCTACTTGTCACGGACGTGATGCCTATATACATGATCATGCCTAGATATTCCCATAATTATGCACTTTTCTATCAATTGCTCGACAGTAATTTGTTCACCCACCCTAACACTTATGCTATCTTGAGAGAAGCCACTAGTGAAACCTATGGCCCCCGGATCTATTTTCCATCATATAAGTTTCCAATCTATTTTATTTTGCAATCTTTACTTTCAATCTATATCATAAAAATACCAAAAATATTTATCTTATTATTATCTCTATCAAATCTCACTCTCGTAAGTGATCGTGAAGGGATTGACAACCCCATTATCACGTTGGTTCCGAGGTTCTTATTTGTTTGTGTAGGTACGAGGGACTGGCGTGTAGTCTCCTACTGGATTGATACCTTGGTTCTCAAAAACTGAGGGAAATACTTATGATACTTTACTGCATCACCATTTCCTCTTCAAGGGAAAACCAACGCAATGCTCAATAGGTAGCTACGACTGTCGGTGTCAAAACCGGCGGATCTCGGGTAGGGGGTACCGAACTATGCGTCTGGGATCGATGGTAACAGGAGACAAGGGACACAATGTTTACCCAGGTTCCGGCCCTCTCTATGGAGGTAATACCCTACTTCCTACTTGATTGATCTTGATGAATTTGAGTATTACAAGAGTTGATCTACCACGAGATCATAATGGCCAAACCCTAGAAGTCTAGCCTATGAATATGGTAATGAGTATATGCGGTGTCCTTTTCGGACTATCCCCTTCTGTTTATATAGACATGAGGGTATCTAGGGTTTACATGGAGTCGGTTACATAAAAAGGAATCTTCGGTTGCCAAGCTTGCCTTCCACGCCAACCAGAGTCCAATCCGGACACGAGTATGGTCTTCGATCTTCACAGCCCATCAGTCCGGCCCATGGATATCAGGCCGGACATCCGAGGACCCCTTAGTCCAGGACTCCCTCAGTAGCCCCTGAACCTGGCTTCAATGACGAGGAGTCTGGCACGCAGATTTGTCTTCGACATTGCAAGGCGGGTTCCCCTTTCTCCGAACTACAAGATAGTATTCAGATGTGACGATAGTATCCGGACCTGCCATATACCACACACAACCGCAGAGAGAATATGTATATTTTCATACGAGCTCCGTCCGCTGACAGCTCTTCACAACACGACATTATGTTTGTCTGGTCACAACCTTGAACCGCTCTTTGTCTGTCGCTCCATGTTTTGAGATGTGGTTGCTATTGGCACGTCGTGTCAAAGCAGAGATCGTGCCCCCTTATCGCGGGATTCTCATCAATGCGGGCATGGCTAACCCAATCGTGCTGTTTATACAGCCCTTGTGAATTGGCGAGTTTTTAGGACGAGTGGGGAGGCGCTTGATATTCGCGGCCTTTATAAAGGAATAAGGACACTCTCCCTTTACCCTCACCCTTCTTCATCTCCAGTCCTTTCGTCCTTGATCTCTAGCGCCCAAGTTTTAGCTTTCCTCGTTCGAGAAAGCACTCCAGTCGTGTCCGGATCTGGAGCTGGAGGCAAGTGGATGGCCTCCTCCATTTAGGAGAAGGACATCACGGAGCTCCGGGAGGCCGGGTACTTAGCCAAGGAGATTGCTCACTGACTCCCTGTAAAAGGGCAAATCGTCCCTACCCTGAGCCCCGTGAGAGGGTCGTGTTTCTCACACACTTCATCCGCGGGTTGGGATTCCCTCTTCATCCATTTTTCTGTGGATTTATGTTTTACTATGGGTTGGACTTCCACGATCAGGCTCCCAACTTTATCCTCAATATCTCAGCATTTATAGTTGTGTGCGAAGCCTTTCTCCGCATCCCACCTCACTTTGGCCAATGGCTGAAGACTTTTAATGTAAAGCCCAAGGTGGTGCGCGGCCAACAGGCCGAGTGCGGAGGTGCCATGGTGGGCAAAATGCCCAATATCACCTGGCCCGAAGGCTCCTTTGTAGAGACGGTGAAGGCATGGCAATCGGGGTGGTTCTACATCACCGAGACGCGGGAGGCCAACTAGGCGACGGCCCCCGAATTCCGATCTGGAGCCCCGATGCGGCTTACCTCCTGGCAAGAGAAGGGCATGACCCGGGGATCTTTGGAAGAGATCACGGGGCTCCAAACTTGCCTCCAGAATATGATAACCCGGAAGATCAAGATAGTGGATGTGATCCAGGTCATGCTTTGTGACGCCCTAGGTCCGGAGCTTCAGGTGCCTTCCATGATTTCCGTGTTTCGTCGTGTGATTTGTTTGGTTCGTTGCATTCATCATTGCATCATGTGCATTGCATCATGTCATCATGCAACCCGTTTTAAAACACAACTAAATAAATTGCATGGATCTTTGGTCCATTTCAACCAAGGGAATTGACATGGTGATTCTCTTTATAACATATCCTCCCAATATTACGGAGCTATATCAAATATTCCTTTAATTTGGAATTTATCACAACACACTTGCAAAAATAATCGCATGCCTTTTCTACTTCGAGTTGATCCCGAAACCTTGCTGACAATTCCTTCTCCATTTATTGAGGCTCCTCCTGAAATCTTAACATTTTTGGACACTTCTAATTCTTAGTCCTTGTTCAAACCTTTGAATTAAATTCAGATGACTTTGAATTTAATTCTTGCAATCATGTCCACTCCTTTTGTTCGTGGACCTTGCACAATTTTGTGAGTCCGGGGAAATTATGCCAGTGCCCAAATTCCTTCTCCAACCTTTTCTTTCTCTTATTTGTTTCTTTGCTATTTGTTGTTTTTGGCAAATAAAAATAAATGAGAAAGAGAGTAGGAGAGAGCAACCCAGCAGGCCCCTGGCCGTTTTCCTCTCCACTGGGCCGGCCTCCCAAGGCCCAGCCACCCCTCCTAACCCTAGCCAAAGGGGAGAGCTCTGCTCGATCCCATCTCCTCCTCTTGTTCCCTCTGCCTGCCGTCACACACCCATCGCTCGATCCCCATCTCCCTCGCAGCCTCACTCTCCCGATCCCATCGCCTCATCCCCCTCGATCCCCTCCTGCTTCCCTCGCGTCGCCACTCTTCTTGATATCCATGCCCAGCTCCATCCCTACAGCTCATCTCCCTCGTTCCCACACAGCGACGACGCCGCCGAGCCCCACCAGGATCCCGTTGCCGTCACCTCTCCGCCATGGCCATAGTGCCTCCTCTGCCTTCCCCCTTCTCTAAGACGCCAGGGCGGTCGGCCGATGCCCGTCATTCTGGCTCCGCTGAAGCAGGCCAGCGCCTCTGCTGTCGCCACCGACGACCGTGCCACTGGACCCGCTGAAGATGCTGCCTTGCATTAGGGCCCTCCTCCAGTCATGCACCCCTGCTCCCTTCTCCTTCTCGCTACTAGTTCCACCCGTGCTTGATTACGCGAGCAGCCACAGTTCAACCCCGACGCCCGCCATGGCCCTCCTCGCGCTGCTGCTCCTTGGCTTCATCCTCTGTCACTACCATCTCCTCACCCAACGCCCTTGCGGAGGCTGTTGGTGCAAGACCACCACGACACCATCTCCGGAGCCCATGTCCAAGGACTACCGCATCCGGGTAACTCGTCAAGTACACCTTCGTCAAGAATGATGATTGGACAAGCACCGTTTGCACGGATTACGTCAAGTACCACGACAATCATCGAGACCACCAAGTTCCACTACCGATGAACGTTTTGGAATCGCCATGTCAAACTACAACGCGAAGACCATGTACAACTACTGATCCCGTGGGTGTCACCAAGTACCCCATCGGCAAGACCGACGACCGAACAATCACACCGGCTCTGTGGATTTCGGCAAGACCCTCGACGACCGACGCATAGTACCATTACGTTTGCCATGTACATCTACGCTAGACCGGACTGATAAGTCCGAAGAAGCAAGTACCACTCTGAACCATGTATGGCACCGTCACCGGAGACCGGTGTAACGCAAGCGTCAAGTTCAACTACCGTCGTGTGAACCACTACTTCTACTACCATGAACGACTACTTCCAATACATCGCGAGAACGTCTACTTCCACTATGAACTCGAACCGCCTCGAAAACGCGCGCTTCAAAGGCATAACCGTCGGGACGACCGTCCGAGAACGATTGCTTGTGTTGTATGAGATGAACCCTTTGTCTGCACCATGTCCATAGTGTCTCTCACTTCCATGCCATCGACTCGTGGGAACCCGGTAACCAGGATCAGCCCACCAGCTTTTGCATGCTCCCGCCACACTACCTTTTGCACCGGTATCTCCGTGAACTACCGGAACCGATATGGTGTCGTGGCATCATTTTCGGATACATCGCCGTGGCACCCTTTCTTTCCACCACGGTGACAAATGCTTCATATTTTTCTCATGTCAACTTTTTGATAAAATTGCATAACTTGCACATGTCATCCGCATCATGATAATAACATTTAAAATGTTTAAAATTGTTGTTTGCATTAAATTGCTAAATACATATGGGGATTTACCGGAATTGTTGTTTGTTGTTCCGGCCTCATTTAAATTTGCCTAGATAGGTAGCTTTTTCATGCTTCACCTCTTGCCATGTTAATCAACATTTAATATTGTTGGCTACTTAAATGATATCGAACTAAATAAGTCATGTGGTATTTTTTCAATATGCAACTCGTTGCATATTGAGCTCCACTTAATTTGTAGTATTGTTTGTGCACTTTGCCATGCCATGCCTCTTTAAACCGGACATGCATCATACTTGGTTGTGCATCATGCCATGTTTATGTGATGGTTGTTTACTATGTTTCTTGCTTCTTTCCGGGTTGCTTCTCTCGTTAGCTTCGGTTTCATTTCGGAGTTGTGAGGATTCGTTCGACTACGTCCGTTTGTCTTCTTCCTGGACTCGTTCTTCTTCCTTGCGGGATCTCAAGCAAGATGACCGTACCCTCGAAATCACTTCTATCTTTGCTTGCTAGTTGCTCGCTCTATTGCTTTGTCGCGCTACCTACCACTTGCTATATCATGCCTCCCATATTGCCATGTCAAGCCTCTAACCCACCTTCCTAGCAAACCATTGTTTGGCTATGTGACCGCTTTTGCTCAGCCCCTCTTATAGCTTTGCTAGTTGCAGGTGAAGATGAAGTTTGTTCCATGTTGGAACATGGATATGTTGGGATATCACAATATCTCTTATTTAATTAATGCATCTATATACTTGGTAAAGGGTGGAAGGCTCGGCCTTATGCCTGGTGTTTTGTTCCACTCTTGCCGCCCTAGTTTCTGTCATACCGGTGTTATCTTCCTTGATTTTGCATTCCTTACGCGGTTGGGTGTTATGGGAACCCCTTGACAGTTCGCTTTGAATAAAACTCCTCCAGCAAGGCCCAACCTTGGTTTTACCTTTTGCCTCACCACCACCTATACTTTTCCCTTGGGATTCGCGCTCCCGAGGGTCATCTTTATTTTAACCCCCCCTAGGCCAGTGCTTCTCTAAGTGTTGGTCCGAACTAGAGCCCCTTGCAGCACCACCTCGAGGAAACTTGATGGCTGGTTTTAGTAGTATGGATTGCTCGTCCGGTGTTGCCCTGAGAATGAGATATGTGCAGCTCCTATCGGGATGTCGGCACATCGGGCGGCTTTGCTCGTCTTGTTTTACCATTGTCAAAATGTCTTGTAACTGGGATTCCAAGACTGATCGGGTCTTCCCGGGAGAAGGAATATCCTTCGTTGACCATGAGAGCTTGTGATGGGCTAAGTTGGGACACCCCTGCAGGGTTTGAACATTGGAAAGCCGTGCCCGCGGTTATGTGGCAGATGGGAATTTGTTAATATCCGGTTGTAGAGAACTTGACACTTAACTTAATTAAAATGCATCAACTGCATGTGTAGACGTGATGGTCTCTTTCCGGCGGAGTCCGGGAACTGAACACGATTCTTGTGTTATGGTTGTGTGTAAGTAGTCTCAGGATCACTTCTTGATCACTTCTAGCCGCACGACCGTTGCGTTGCTTCTCTTCTCGCTCTTATTTGCATATGCTAGCCACCATATATGCTTAGTGCTTGCTGCAGGTCCACCACATTACCCCTTTCCTACCCATAAGCTTAAATAGTCTTGATCTCGCGGGTGTCAGATTGCTGAGTCCTCGTGACTCACAGATACTTCCAAACAGTTGCAGGTGCCGATGATACCAGTGTAGGTGAAACAATCAAGCTCAAGTGGGAGCTTGATGAAGGTCTTGGTCGTTGTTTTGTTTCGTTTCCTTTTGTTAGGTAGTGGAGCCCAGTCGGGACGATCGGGGATCTAACATTTGGGGTTTTCTTCTTTTATTTTGGTTCCGTAGTCGGACATTGATTGTACTCTGGATGATGTATGATACGTCTCCAACGTATCTATAATTTTTGATTGCTCCATGCTATATTATATTCTGTTTTGGACATTATTGGGCTTTATTATCAACTTTTATATTATATTTGGGACTAACCTACTAACCGGAGGCCCAGCCCAGAATTGCTGTTTTTTTTGCCTATTTTAGGGTTTCGAAGAAAAGGAATATCAAACGGAGTCCAAATGGATTGAAACCTTCGGGAACGTGATTTTTGGAACGAACAAGACCCAGGAGACTTGGACCCTACGTCAAGCAACCAATAGGGAGGCCACAAGGTAGGGGGCGCACCTACCCCCCCCACCCCAGGCGTGCCCTCCACCCTCGTGGCCCCCTATTGCTCCACCGACGTACTTCTTCCTCCTATATATACCTACGTACCCCCCAAAGACCAGATACGGAGCCAAAACCCTAATTCCACCGCCGTAACTTTCGGTATCCACGAGATCCCATCTTGGGGCATGTTCCGGAGCTCCGCCAGAGGGGGCATCGATCACGGAGGGCTTCTACATCAACACCATAGCCTCTCCGATGAAGTGTGAGTAGTTTACCTCAGACCTTCGGGTCCATAGTTATTTGCTAGATGCTTCTTCTCTCTTTTTGGATCTCAATACAAAGTTCTCCCCCTCTCTTGTGGAAATCTATTCGATGTAATCTTCTTTTTGCAGTGTGTTTGTTGAGATCGATGAATTGTGGCTTTAGGATCAAGTCTATCTATGAACAATATTTGAATCTTCTCTGAATTCTTTTATGTATGATTGGTTATCTTTGCAAGTCTCTTCGAACTATCAGTTTGGTTTGGCCTACTAGATTGATCTTTCTTGCAATGGGAGAAGTGCTTAGCTTTGGGTTCAATCTTGCGGTGTCCTTTCCCAGTGACAGTAGGGGCAGCAAGGCACGTATTGTATTGTAGCCATCGAGGATAACAAGATGGGGTTTTCATCATATTGCATGAGTTTATCCCTCTACATCATGTCATTTTGCTTAAAGCGTTACTCTGTTCTCTTGAACTTAATACTCTAGATGCATGCTGGATAGCGGTCGATGTGTGGAGTAATAGTAGTAGATGCAGGCAGGAGTCGGTCTACTTGTCTCGGACGTGATGCCTATATACATGATCATACCTAGATATTCTCATAACTATGCTCAATTCTGTCAATTGCTCAATAGTAATTCGTTCACCCACCGTAAAATACGTATGCTCTTGAGAGAAGCCACTTGTGAAACCTATGGCCCCCGGGTCTATCTTCATCATATTAATCTTCCAACACTTAGTTATTTTCATTGCCTTTTATTTTACTTTGCATCTTTATCATAAAAATACCAAAAATATTATCTTATCATATCTATTAGATCTCACTCTCGTAAGTGACCGTGTAGGGATTGACAACCCCTTATCGCGTTGGTTGCGAGGATTTATTTGTTTTGTGCAGGTGCGAGGGACTCGCATGTAGCCTCCTACTGGATTGATACCTTGGTTCTCAAAAACTGAGGGAAATACTTACGCTACTTTGCTGCATCACCCTTTCCTCTTCAAGGGAAAACCAACGCAGTGCTCAAGAGGTAGCAAGAAGGATTTCTGGCGCCGTTGCTGGGGAGGTTCGCGCAAGACAAGTCAAGATTTGACTCCCGACAATGAGTCACTTGTGGAGCCGTTGCAAGTCAAGACATACCAAGTACCCATCACAAACCCTTATTTCCCGCATTACATTATTTGCCATTTTCGTCTCGTTTTCCTCTCCCCCACTTCACCCTTGCTATTTTATTTGCCCTTCTTCTGCTCGTCTTTCCATTTGCTTTGATGTCTTACTTGGCTCGTTTGCTCATTTGGTTGGAATAGTTGTTTATTTATTACTAAATAGAGAACCTAAACTTCTATGGATCCTCATCCGCTTGCTAATCTTTTTAAGAGATCCAATTATAATGAACCAATTGCTAGTGATTTTTGTGCACTAGATTATCTTTATGAAGTTTTGCTTGAAATTTGTGAATCTAAAAATTGTAATAAAGTACCTTATGGAGTGATTCCCGATGGATCTTTGAATGAAAAGCATGATTGCAATGATGATAGTATAAATTCTATTGATATAAATTGTGCTAATAATATGCAAAACCCTAAGCTTGGGGATGCTAGTTTTGTTATGACCTCTACTTGTTGCAATGATCATGATTGGGGTGATTCTTCTTACTATCTTGAAAATTTATTTAAGCCCCATGATGAATGAGGGAGTCCTGGATTAGGGGGCCTCCGGACAGCTGGACTATATCCTTTTCCCGGACTGTTGGACTATGAAGATACAAGATTGAAGACTTCGTCTCGTGTCCGGATGGGACTCTACTTAGCGTGGAAGGCAAGCTAGGCAATACGGATATGGATATTTCCTCCTTTGTAACCGACCTTGTGTAACCCTAACCCTCTCCGGTGTCTATATAAACCGGAGGGTTTTAGTCCATAGGACACAATTTTGGAAGAGTGCCAACTTTGCATGCATGTGGATTGTGTTGAAAATATTTTATGTGATAGCTATTTTGTTGAATTTGCTTATGACCCTACAAGCAATTATTATGAGAGAGGAAAATATGGTGGCAGAAATTTTCATGTTACTAAATTAGCTCTCGTTGTGTTGAGATTACTATTGTTTCTTTCCTCTTCCATGCATATGCTAGTTTTTGCTTGCCATGATAATTCGTTTGCCTATAAGATGCCTATGCATAGGAAGTAGGTTATACTTAGATGTGTTTGTCACATGTTTTATGATGCTCTCTTTGTGCTTCAATTCTTGTCTTTCAAGTGAGCATCATTAAAATTATGAATGCCTAGCTAAAAAGGCTTTAAAGAAAAGCGCTTGTTGGGAGACAACCCAATATTTTTCCTTGCTGTTATTCAATAAATAATTTATCTAGCATCTGTTTTGGTTATGTTTTTTGTGTTTAATTAGTGTTTGTGCCAAGTAGAACCACTGGGAAGACTTGGGGAAAGTCTTGTTAATCTTGCTGTAAAAAACAGAAACTTTAGCATTCACGAGAACTGCTGCCATTTTTATTTGGAAAGTGCTATTTAGTTAATTCTTTTTGTAGATGATTAATAGATAAATTCCTCACGTCCACAAATTTAGTTTATAATTTTTGGTATTGCAGATTACTACACACTGTTCTGTTTTTGACAGATTCTGTTTTTCGCGTGTTGGTTGCTTATTTTGATGAATCTATGGCTAGTAAAATAGTTTGTAAACCATAGAGAAGTTGGAATACAGTAGTTTTAACACCAATATAAATAAAGAATGAGTTCGTTACATTACCTTGAAGTGGTCTTTTGTTTTCTTTCGCTAACGGAGGTCACGAGATTTTCTACTTTAAGTATTGTGTTTTGAAGTTTTCAAGTTTTGAGTAAGGATTTGATGGATTATGGAACAAGGAGTGGCAAGAGCCTAAGCTTGGGGATGCCCATGGAACCCCCAAGATAATCTAAGGACACCTAAAAGCCAAAGCTTGGGGATGCCCCGGAAGGCAATCCCTCTTTCGTCTACTTCTATCGGTAACTTTATTTGGAGTTATTTTTTTATTCACCACATGATATGTGTTTTGCTTGGAGCATCTTGTATTATTTGAGTCTTTATTTGTTAGTTTACCGCAATCATATTTCCTGTACACACCTTTTGAGAGAGACACACATGATTCGGAAATTATTAGAATACTCTGTGTGCTTCACTTATATCTTTTGAGTTATATAGTTTTGCTCTAGTAGTTCACTTATATCTTTTAGAGCACGGTGGTGGACTTGTTTTATAGAAACTATTTGATCTCTCAGGCTTCACTTAGATTATTTTGAGAGTCTTAAATAGCATGGTAATTTTCTTAAATAATCCTAATATGCTAGGTATTCAAGATTAATAATAAAATTCTCTTTTGAGTGTGTTGAATACTATGAGAAGTTTGATACTTGATGATTGTTTTGAGATATGGAGATGGTGATATTAGAGTCATGCTAGTTGAGTAGTTGTGAATTTGAGAAATACTTGTGTTAAAGTTTGTGATTCTCGTAGCATGCACATATGGTGAACCGTTATGTGATGAATTCGGAGCATGATTTATTTATTGATTGTCTTCCTTATGAGTGGTGCTCGGGGACGAGCGATGGTCTTTTCATACCAATCTATGCCCCTAGGAGCATGCGCATAATACTTTTATTTGATAACTTGTAGATTTTTGCAATAAGTATATGAGTTCTTTATGACTAATGTTGAGTCCATAGATTATACGCACTCTCACCCTTCCACCATTGCTAGCCTCTCTAATAACGCGCACCTTTCACCGGTATCATACACCCACCATGTCCCTTCCTCAAAACAGCCACCATACCTACCTATCATGGCTTTTCCATAGCCATTCCGAGATATATTGCCATGCAACTTACCACGTTTCGTTTATTATGACACACTTCATCATTGTCATATTGCTTTGCATGATCATGTAGTTGACATTGTATCTGTGGCAAAGCCACCATTCATAATTCTTTCATACATGTCACTCTTGATTCATTGCATATCCCGGTACACTGCCGGAGGCATTCATATAGAGTCATATCTTGTTCTAAGTATCGAGTTGTAATTCTCGAGTTGTAAGAAAATAAAAGTGTGATGATCATCATTTTTAGAGCATTGTCCCAGTGAGGAAAGGATGATGGAGACTATGATTGATTCCCCCACAAGTCGGGATGAGACTCCGGACGAAAACAAATAAATAAAAGAGGCCAAAGAAGCCCAAAAAAAGAGGCCATAAAAAAGGTGAAAAGGCCGAACTAAAAAATGAGAGAAAAAGAGAGAAGGGACAATGCTACTATCCTTTTACCACACTTGTGCTTCAAAGTAGCACCATGATCTTCATAATAGAGAGTCCCCAATGTTATCACTTTCATATACTAGTGGGAATTTTTCATTTTAGAACTTGGCTTGTATATTCCAATGATGGGCTTCCTCCAAAAGCCCTAGGTCTTCGTGAGCAAGCGAGTTGGATGCACACCCACTAGTTTCTTTTTGAGCTTTCATATACTTATAGCTCTAGTGCATCCGTTGCATGGCAATCCCTACTCACTCACATTAATATCTATTGATGGGCATCTCCATAGCCCGTTGATATGCCTAGTTGATGTGAGGCTATCTTCTACCTTTTTGTCTTCTCCACAACCACCATTCTATTCCACCTATAGTGCTACTTCCATGGCTCACACTCATGTATTGCGTGAAGATTGAAAAAGTTTGAGAATGTCAAAAGTATGAAACAATTGCTTGGCTTGTCATCAGGGTTGTGCATGATTTAAATAATTTGTGTGGTGAAGATAGAGCATAGCCAGACTATATGATTTTGTAGGGATAACTTTCTTTAGCTATGTTATTTTGAAGAGACACAATTTCTTAGTTAGAATGCTTGAAGTATTATTATTTTTATGTCAATATTGAACTTTTATCTTGAATCTTTCGGATGTGAATATTCATACCACAATTAAGAAGAATTACATTGAAATTATGCCAAGTAGCATTCCACATCAAAAATTCTGTTTTTATCATTTACATACTCGAGGACGAGCAGGAATTAAGCTTGGTGATGCTTCATACCTCTCCAACGTATCTATAATTTTTGATTGCTCCATGCTATATTATATTCTGTTTTGGACATTATTGGGCTTTATTATCCACTTTTATATTATTTTTGTGACTAACCTACTAACCGGAGGCCCGACCCAGAATTGTTGATTTTTTTTGCCTATTTTAGGGTTTCGAAGAAAAGTAATATCAAATGGAGTCGAAACAAAACGAAACCTTCGGGAACGTGATTTTTGGAACAAACAAGACCCAGGAGACTTGGACCCTACGTCAAGCAACCAACAGGGAGGCCACGAGGTAGGGGGCGCACCTACCCCCCCCCCCCCCCCCCCCCCCCCCCCCCCCCCCCCCCCCCCCCCCCCCCCCCCCCCCCCCCCCCCCCCCCCCCCCCCAGGCGCGCCCTCCACCCACGTGGGCCCCCTGTTGCTCCACCGATGTACTTCTTCCTCCTATATATACCTACGTACCCCCAAACGATCAGATACAGAGCCAAAACCATAATTCCTCCGCCGTAACTTTCTGTATCCACGAGATCCCATCTTGGGGCCTGTTCCGGAGCTCCACCGGAGGGGGCATCTATCACAGAGGGCTTCTACATCAACACCATAGCCTCTCCAATGAAGTGTAAGTAGTTTACCTCTGACCTTCAGGTCCATAGTTATTATCTAGATG